>NW_026775446.1:0-170000 GCF_963259705.1 Myotis daubentonii | reverse complement strand
ACAGCTTCATTCATGATGAAACGCTTAGGGCAGGTGGGAAAAAGGGCCCTTCCTCACTCTGACCATGGGACTCCTGGAGCTAATGTCACATCGATTGTGGGAAGTTAATGATTCCCCGCAGGTGGGGACAGAGTCAAAAAGGCCCACTCTTACCACTTCCATTCACATCCTTGACGTGTTCACAAGAGCAATAAGACAGGAAAATGCATAGAGACATTCAAATGTGAGCCCACACACAAGGTGTCCCTACTTGCAGGTGACATGTCCATCTATGAAGAAAAATCAGAAGAATCTACTTCACAATCCCGGGTGAATACACAGAAATGGGTCTATTTGGAGACTTATCGTAACTGCAGTGGGGCTGCCCGTGCGGAGCTGGCAAAGCAGCAGGTAAGGGGACAGAACTGAGTTCCTGTGGGAAACCATCCACAGAAACACAGCTGTCCACAGAGGTGCAGCCTCAGGAGGGACTTGGCAGCACCACTGGTCACCAGAGTTCACCCTGAATCCCCTGGTGCCTGGAGGGGCCATGCGTGTTTGCTCCTTGAGCTGATCCCAGGGAACAGGAACCCTCCCGCCTCTTCAGGACAGCAAGGAGGTTTGCACTGGGAGCCAGGAGCCCCTGAAGCCTGGCTGCCCCCTTCCTCCCACAGAAGCAGGGAGAGGGTGCCCCTAGTGGTCACACTTCAGAGTGGGTTCCAAGGTCCCCAGAAAACACGCTGGGGTGTAAGCTGGGGAGGCCTCAGTGAGCTTTTACTGACACTGAAACCTCCATGCGTGTTGCAGGGAGGGAGGGAGGGAGTCCCTGTCTCCTCCTGGCACCTGGGAACATGGTCTTTTTCCCCATTTAGGTTTGTGTTTCCCTCAGCCTCACGGGGCCTGACCAGCTGGCTCAGGCGGGTCCCCACAGCGAGGCCCAGCATCTGCCTGCAGGAGAGGGGGTCTGGGTGGTTCTTCGTCTTGAAGTCTCTGGAGAGAGGTTCCAGCCCAGCTCCCCGTGCACCCCTGTGTCCTGGCACCTGGGGCTGCCCCTCTGGGGGCCTCTCCATCCTAGTTCACCTCGTCCCGGCAACACAGACAACCCCAGGTCTGCTGGTCCACCCGGCAGGACCCTGGCTGCCTGCATGGGGTGTGGGGGCCTCCACAGTGTTAACCAGATATGGGGGAGGGGCCCTATCCATATGGCTCAGTGGATAGAGCATCAGCCTGCGGACTCAAGGGTCTCAGTTTTGACTCCTGTTAAAGGCAGAAACCTCCATTGCAAGCTCGATCCCTGCCTGCAAGAGGCAACTACTCAATGTGTCTCTGTTGGCTCTCTCCCTCTCCCCTCCCTTCCTCTTTCTCTAAAAATATGTGGGAAATATCCTCGGGTGAGGATTCACAAAACTAACTGAATAAAGGAATCTTATTTATTTAAGAAAAAGAAGGAAAGAAAGAAAGAAAGAAAGGGTAAGAGGTCACCCCAGAGCACACCAGGTGTTGCTCAGTGGTTGAGCTTCGACCTATGAACCAAGAGGTCAGGGTTGCAATCCTGGTCAGGGCACTTGCCTGGGATACTTCCTGGATCCCCAGTGGGGGGCATGCAGGAGGCAACAGATTGATGATTCTCTCTCATCACTGATGTTTCTATCTCTCTTACCCATCCTTTCCTCTCTGAAATCAATAAAAATATATCCTATCTTATAAAAGGGAAACATGCAAATTAACCATCCCTCTGCTATGCTCAAGCTATGCCCACAAGCCACACCCACAAGCCTATCAGGAGCAAGTATGCAAATTAACCCAACTGAGATGGCAGGCAGCCATGGAGCTGGAGTGAGCAGGAGGCTTGGCTTGCCCCCGGCAATGGAGAAAGCCAAGCTGCCCATCGCCCTGACCAGTCCTGGGCTCTGTTCAAGGCTACGAGGTTTCAGTTATAGAAGATAAATAAATCCCAGAAAAAAATAAATAAAAAAAGGAGAGGCTGGGAGCTTGGGATGCCAGGGGGCGTGGTAAGTCTGAAAACGGCCATCAACCCCTAACCCAGGCTGGTCAGGCACCACAGCGGGACTCCCCACCCTGAAGGGGCTGTGGGCAGCCTGAAAACGACCCTCAAGCCCTCAACCAGGCTTCCAGGTACCCCATCAGGAGCCCCACCCCAATCTGGGACACCCTTCAGGGCAAACCAAATGGCCTCCAACCATGCACCAGGCCTCTATCCTATATAATAAAAGGGTAATATGCAAATTGACCCTAATAGCAGAACCACTGGGAATGTCTGGTCACTATGACACACACTGACCACCAGGGGGCAGATGTTCAATGCAGGAGCTGCTCCTGAGTCGTCAGTGAGCTCCCACAGTGGGAGCTCTACTCAGCCACAAGCCAGGCTGATGGCTGCCAGCACACTGGTGGTGGCAGGAGCCTCTCCCACCTCCTCAGCAGCGCTAAGGATGTTTGACTGCAGCTTAGACCTGCTCCCCGCTGGCAAGTGGACATTCCTTGAGGGCTGCTGGGCTGCCAGAGGGATGTCTGACTGCCAGCTTAGGCCTGATCCCCCAGGGAGTGGGCCTAAGGCAGCAGGTGGACATCTCCCGAGGTGTCCCAGACTGTAAGAGGGCATAGGCCGGGCTGAGGGACCCCTGCCCCCCCGCCCCCGAACGCACAAATTTTTGTGCACTGGGCCTATAGTTTTAAAATAAGAATAACAAATGAAGAGGAAGAGACAAGAAAGGCTTTGTGGTGTTTGACCTGCCCATGCCCCACCCCCTCCCCAGCGTGACTGCACTTTCCAAGTGGTGGTGGCCACCTGCCCAGAGGAACAAGTGAGCACAATCCCAGGTTCCTGTGTCAGTCTGTCCTCACCTGGGGCTGTGGGAGGATGGACACAGGTGGCTGCTCCGCCTCTGAGAAGGTAGGTGCTCACCTGCCCCCAAGGACGACGTGGTGTCTCAACTCTCTACCCAGGACTTTGTTTCCTAGACAAAATATTCCTTTTCAATCTTTTTTTATCCTCACCCAAGGGGATTTTTTCCATTTCTTTGCAGAGAGAGAGTTGAAGGGAGGAAGGGGAAGAGAGAAACATTGATGTGAGAGAAACACATCAACTGGTTTTCTCCTGCAGGTGCGCTAACCAGGGCAAGGGCCAGGGAGGAGCTTGCAACCCAGGTACATGCCATTGAATCAAACTGAGAACCTTTGGTTCAAAAGCCAACACTCTATACACTGAGTCAAACCAGCCAGGGCAGGGACTACATTTCAAAAAAGTAATTAATTATTTCATTTATTTCTTTGTAACATCTTTTTATTGTTTAAAGTATCACATATACCCCGTTTTTCCCCATTGATCCCCTCCAACCAGCCAGCCCCCAAACCTGCCAGGTATCTATTTGCAAATGATGGAAATTCCCCCACTAGAAGAGTCTGGGAAACAGGACTTTTGCACACAAACAACAGAGAAGCTGAGGGAAATGTGTGCTTTCAGGAGGCACCTGTGTGCTTGAAAGAGTGGCAGCAGGTTTGAGATGGAGGCTGTGGCCACAGCGTCCAGCCCAGCCTCTCCTGGCTCCTCACATGTACAGGTTCGAGTTTTGTGGAGGATCTGATTCAGGAAAATAACAAGGAGAATCTTTCAGTCTCAAAATAAAAGCATCATCCAATGCAAATTCTTATCCCCCAACCCCAGAAAGGCGACATGGCCCACGGCGGGTGAAGGAGAGCAAGAGGAAGCCCCATCCACGAGCCTCTGTGGGAGCACCCCTGGGTCCTCATCAAAACCCAAGGAAGGAGGACTCGCAATCCTGGAAGCTGCCCCCAAAGGAATGGGGTCAGGGGAGGGAAGGAGGGGGGTCAGGACGGGACCCCTTTTGGCCAGCGTCTTTGAGTCCTTTCCCATCTTGGGTCGCCCATAGGATGACATGGTCAGGCATGCAGCCCAGGGTCCCAGCTGCGCCTTATATGCAGACTCCATGCAAATGGGGCTCTCCTCCTGCTCATAAAAGGGGGCCCTTGCCCGGCATGTTGGGGAGACACCCAGAACCCAAGCGCCTGAGACAGGACCCCAGCGGCTCCACCATGGACTTGGTGCCAAGCTGCGTTTTTCTCCTGATCATTTCTCAAGGTCGTTCTCAGGAGTGGGGGGCACTGACACCTGTGCCTGTGCCTGTTGGTGCTTCCATGTGATTCTCAGACCACCTTGTGTCTCTGTTTGCAGGTGTCCAGTGTGAGGTGCAGCTGGTGGAGTCTGGGGGAGGCCTGGTGCAGCCTGGGGGGTCTCTGAGACTCCCCTGTGCAGCCTCTGGATTCACCTTCAGTCACTATAGGATGAACTGGGTCCGCCAGGCTCCACAGAAGGGGCTGGAGTGGGTTGCATACATTAGATTTACTGATGGAGATAACACATACTATGCCAACTCTGTGAAGGGCCGCTTCACCATCTCCAGAGACAACACAAAGAACACGCTGTATCTGCAAATGAGCAGCCTGAGAGCTGAGGACACAGCCGTGTATTACTGTGTGAGAGACACGGTGACAGGGAGTCAGTGTGAGCCCAGACACTAACCTCCCTGCAGGAAGATCTGTGACGACTAGGGGGCGCTCAGGGTTCCTGAATACAAAGACCATCCCAGCAGCAGGTGCAGTTGGAGCTAGGGGCTGGTTCCTGTGTGGTTTCCTCTTCATGTCACAGTTTCCCTCAGGGAACCTCTGGATCCTGATTCTTCGCTGACGTCTGAGTCTCTGAGTGAGAAAGTCTGTTGTAAAGAGAGACAACTTTCTCCTGTGAACAAAAGGCAGAGGGTCTCTTTCATGCACACTTTGGCCATAATGAGTTTTATCATCAAATCTTCTGACCCACGTCACTTGAATTTAACAAGAGTCTCACAGTGGTTCTCAACCTTTGGGTCACAAAGAATGAAAATAGATCCTGCATATCAGATATGTACATTATGACCGATAACAGTAGCAAAATTACATTTATGGAGTAGCAACAAGCATAATTTTATGGTTTGGGATCACCACAACATGAGAAACTGTATTGAAGGGTCGCGGCATTAGGAAGGTTGAGGACCAATGAGACTCCACAGTGCAGCTCCCCTGAATGCTGGACCGTGGACCCCATTGTGTGTGAACCCAAAGCTGCAGAAGAAGGACCCACAGGGTGACAGTCCTGGTCTTGTCCTCATGCTCACAGCACCCAGAGGAGTGGACACCATGCAGAAGCAGAGGCACAGCAGCTGGTACAGATGTTCATGACACACACACACCAAGGGGACATGGGATGGTTATTATGCTCCTGATTGAAACCCCTGAGAAGCACAGGAAAGATCACTCAGCAAGTCAGACCTGCTTGGATGGAGACTGGAAAGGAGAGGGGCGCAGGGCTTTTATTTTGATGAGATTGTGGCCGAGAGAGCTGAATTCTGCTTCAGGGACTTTTGTGGTTTTAATCTCCCAATAACTTCTAAAGAGAAAACTAAGATTTCTTATCCAATTTCTGTGGGGCAGCTGGAGAAGAGGCAGCAATGAGCCCTCAGTTGTTAGAAGTCCAACAAAAAAGAAAACATAGTTGCATTTTATTTAACAACTATAGAAATTGAACAAAAATTAAGAAAAAGGTCCTTAGGTCTGTATGAAAAACTCACATAAAGAAAATGAGGAGAATAATTATAAGTAAGCAAATGATGGTGATGTTGATGTTGACAATGATGATGGTGGTGGTGGTGGTGGTGGTGGTGATGGTGATGGCGGTGATAGAACTGGAAGGGAATCTTGGTCCAATGTCTTGGTGGGAATCTGTCCTTTACCTCTGATCTGTCATTGGCTTTTCAAAGGTCTGTGCTAACTTACAGTTGGGCCTTTAGGGTCTCAATCCCTAATGGCATCTGAAGAGGAGGAGCCTGCTTTGTTTACTTATAAGAAGTTACTCTGTGTGGACAACCACCATGTCCATAGAGAAGAGAAGAATGGTTATAAGTAAGCAAAGTAGTGATGATGATGGTGGTGATTACAATGAAGATGATGGACTGAGACAGGAGCCCTGGTCTAATGGAATGAAGGCTCCTCATACAGACACACCACCACCTTGGCTCTTCCAGTGAGGAATGTCCACTCTTCCCAGTGAGTGTTGAGAGATTTCATAAATGGGACCCCAATGAATTATGCAACTTCAGGAATTCATGGTGAGACCATGTTTAATCAACCCAAAGGTGTCCAAGTGGGAATACCTTGGGCCTGGGAAGGTGTCACCTTCTAAAACAGAGACACTGAGAATGTGCATGTAGGAAACAGGGTCCCCTTCCCACCAGTTTCCAGTGACAGGTTCCTTATTTCCCTTGATCCCTGCCTGCATGATCCTTAACGTTTCTACTTCAATCAACACCTGCGCATCATTATCCAGGTGTTTCCTATGATGACACGATCTGTCTCTATCATGCCCTGCACTTCCTTCTGGGCCTTCACTGGAGGCTTTAAACCCACATGTCCAGTAATTCTCTCTCCATGAGCCTCAGGCATATTTCTGTCATGTGACTCAACACAGTGCCAGCTTCCTCCCCTCAGCCCGTTCCACAGTCAGTCCACATTTATGGGTAGTTTCCCAGCAGTGCTCCCCTCTGGTACCAGAACCTGCTCCGGTCCCTGTGGCTTCTGTAGCCAATCCACATGGGCAGTGGAGGCCCAGGACTTTCTGGGAAATTCTTTGTAAAATCGCCCAAAACAGCACCCCTCAAAGACAATAGTGATGAACTGAACTTTAATAAAATAAATACATTTGCCCCATCAAATATTCCATCAAGTAACTTTGATGACAAGCTTAGCAAGAGAAGATCTTTCCGAATCCTGTGCCTAATGGGGGAATGTGTGCATAATAGATTAACGATTTGTCCTTTTCTGTGAGAAAATGTATGCTAGGAATTCTCCAATTCCCCTTACTCTGAACACCATCACTGATAACACTAGACTGAGAAATCAGGTCACTTAACCGGCTGCCATATCATTTAAAATATGAGATATTTTCAAAGGTTCACATGAATAATCACTGCTTTTATTTCTAATCTTTCTCCAGGTTAAGACATGGTTATGTCTGAAGTGATTAGCTCGGGGTCTGTGCAATTTGCAAAGGTCTTGCATAAGGGAAGAGATTTCAGTGTATTATCCTATTTAATAAAAGCTTAATATGCTAAGTGTCAAGTGGACCGGTCTGCTGTTCAATCAAGCAATCAAAGTGTAATATGCTAATGATCAACCGCTAACTATGAAGTGCAATGACCACCAGGGGCCAGATGCTCTAACCAGAAGGTTAGCTTGCTGCTGGGGTCCAGCCCATAGGAACTGAGAGAGATGTTCCCTACATGCCTTGAAGCCCTCCCACAGTCCCTCCCTGGCTGGCCAACCTCCCATGTCTCTCCCAGCCCCGATTGTGCACTGGTGGGGATTCTCGGCCTGGCCTGCATCCTCTCACCATCAGGGACCCCTCGGGGGATGCCAGATTGCTGGTTTCAGCCCAATCCCGGAAGCCAGGTCAAAGGACCCCACTGGTGCATGAATTAGTGCACTGGGCCTCTAGTAACACAATAAAAAGTTTCCAACATCAAGAATCAAGGGTCTCCCTTTTTCTGGTGCTATGGTGGTAGTTACTCAAATCAAAGTGAATACCAAACTCAGGCCCTCTACTTATTAGGAAAAGGCTTACCCACATGCAAATTTCTGTTCAGCCTCCAGGGTACATCCTCTCCTGGGCTGTGCAGGCTCACAGCTCTCTCCTCACACAGGACTGAGGTCTCTGGGAAGGCAGATCTGTGGTCAAGAAGAAGATGAGGTTGCTGGGTCTTCTCCTGTGCCTGCTGACAGCCCCACAAGGTGAGGGTCTCAGGGGTCAGACAGGGGTCATGGGATGGCTGTGACTGCAGGTGACTGACAGGACTGATGCTCCTTGTCCCCAGGTGTCCTGTCCCAGGTGCAGCTGCAGGAGTCGGGCCCAGGACTGGTGAAGCCATCGCAGACCCTCTCCCTCACCTGCACTGTCTCTGGATTCTCTCTGAGGAGCTACAATGTACACTGGATCCGCCAGGCTCCAGGAAAGGGGCTGGAGTGGGTCGGGATTATGTATGCTAATGGAGGTACATACTACAACCCATCACTGAAATCCCGCCTCAGCATCACCAGGGACACGTCCAAGAGCCAAGTTTACTTAACACTGAACAGCCTGAGAGCCGAGGACTCGGCCGTGTATTACTGTGCAAGAGACACAGTGAGGGGAAGTCAGTGTGAGCCCAGACACAAACCTCCCTGAGGAGACAGCAGGGCTGGGCTGCAGGGGGACGTTCAGGACACCAGGGGGCGCTCAGGACCCAAGCACAGAGAGCAGCCACAGGAGCAGGGACAGAGAGAGGTGGGAGGGAAGGGCCTTCCTGTTGGGCACAGGGATTTCCTCTCAAGCTCTCAGCTGCCTCCAGGGACAGCTCCTGCTCTTTCTCTGAGGGTCTCATTTTCCGCTTTCTCACTGCAGACCCCAGAGGAGGGAGTAACACTGCTGCTGGCAGAGAACATGTGCGCAGTGATGGGGACTCTCCTCACCACCTGTCTGTATTTCCTGCTTCTCTTTCTCCGCAGAGACCATCCTCAGTGCTCTCATCGGCCTGTGGTTGGAAACTTTCCCACCAAGAGAGACCCCAGTACAGCCCAGGCCCCTGGGTGCTGAGCTCAGGGTCTGACCCACATGCCCACCTGTCCCCATAGGGACCTTCCTTCTGACAGGCCCACAGTAAATAAAGAGGTGCACGTCCCGCGGACAGTGGAAGCTGGATGGACCCATCTGAAAGGTGCAAAGGGCCCTTGAGGGCTTCCCCCTGGTCACCTCCCCTGTACAGGGGCCAGGACTTGCTGTTTCTGGTGCCACAGGAAATGACCACAGCTCTCTCCCCATAGGTGTCACACCAGCACTGATGTGAGATGACAGCAGTGTGTGTATCCCATGTCATGCAGTTTCATAGGGACGTTTAACAAGGTTCATTGGAAATCATCTCATTTCAACAAGCAGCTTTCTTGGGAAATCTCTTGATGAAGAAGACAGCTTTCAGTTTTCCAATTTTTTTACTTTAAATCATGGGCTAAAGTTTGACATTCCATAATGACGTTTTTGGATCCTCTGTAGATCAGTCCTTTGAGGACTCAAACGGGATAATAACCCAGGTTGAGCTGCCTGAGAGGTTGTTGATCTATCTTAGCATTTTCCCAGCCTCCATGTTACAGCCTCCATGTCACCTCACTTGCATCTGCAGGACAGAGGGGACCTCCTGCACTTCCCTCCTTGCTCCTTTTGTGGGATTCCAGGAGCCATGAGAACCCACTGTGTCTGGAAAACAAGAGCTGGTTCTTTGAAAAGATTTTTTAATAAGCCAGACTCATCAGGAAACAAAAGAAGGGGACCAAAATAAATAAAATCAGAAATGAAAGTGGAGACCTAACAACTGACACCCCAGAAATAAAAAGTAGTGTAATAAAGTGCTCTGAACAACTATATGCCAACAAGCTGGACAATGTGGATGAAATGGACAAATTCCTAGAAAAACACAGTACCCCAAAACTGAAACAGGAAGAATCAGAAGACCTGAAAAGGCCAATAACAACTGAGGAAATAGAGGCAGAAATCCAAAAACATCCAGCAAACAAAAGTCCTGGTCTGGATGCCTTCAGAGGGGAGTTTTACCAAACATCCAAAGAAGAACTAACACCTCTACTCCCCAAATTATTCAGAAAAATTCAAGAGGAACACTTCCAAACTCTTTGATGAGTCCAGCGTTATCCTAATTCCAAAACCAGATGACACTAATAAGAGAGATAATTACAGGCCAATATCCCTGATGAGCCCAGATGCTAAAATCCTCAACACAATATTAGCAAATTGGATCCAGCAATATATTTAAAAGATCATACACCATGACCAAATGGGATTCATCCAGGGATTCAGGGCTGGTACAATATTCATAAGTCAATATACATGACACATCACATAAACAAACTGAAAGACAGAAGTAACACGACCATATCTTTAGATTCAGAAAAAGCATTTGACAAAAGCCAACACCCACTTTTGATAAATATTCTCATCAGAGTGGAGAAGAGAGCTCATATCTCAACACAATAAAGGACACGTATGACAGACCTACAGCCAGAATCATACTCAATGAACAAAAACAGAAACCATTTCCCCTAAAAAATGGAACAAAACAGAAATGCACGCTTTCACCTCTCTTATCCAACAGAGTACTGAAGTCCTGGCCACAGCAATCAGACAAGAAAAAGAAATAAAAGGCATCCAAATTGGAAAGGAGGAAGTAAAACTCTTATTATTCATAGAAGACATTATATTGTACATAGAAAACCCTAAAGACTACACACACACACACACATACACACACACACACACACGTAGATTTAATAAATGAATTCAGCAATGTAGCAGGATACAAAATTAACATACAGAAATCAATGGTAATTTTATATAACAATAATGAATTCTCAGAAAGGGAAACCAAACCAACAGTCCCATTTACCATTGCATCAAAAAATTATTACATTTACGAATACACTTAACCAAGCAGGTAAAAGACTTGTACTCAGAACAATACAGGATGTTGAATAAAGAGATAGAGGAAGATATAAGCAAGTGGAAAACTATACCATGATCATGGATTGGTATATTTAACATCATTAAAACGTCTATATTACCCATAGCACTCTAAAGATTCAATGTAATCCCTATTAAAATTGCAACTGCATATTTCACAGATCTACAAAAAATACTCCAAAATTTTATATGGAACCAAAAAAGACCCCAAGTAGCCACAGCAATCTTGAGAAAGAATAAGAAAGGTGGAGGGATCACAATACCAGATATAGAATTATACTCCAAATTCATTAAAATAAAAACAGCCTAGTACTGGCACAGGAACAGGTATATACATCAATGGAACAGAACAGAGAAACCAGAAATCTACCCAAGACATTATGCTCAATTAATATTTGGCAAAGGATGCAAGAGCATACAATGGAGTCACAACAGTCCCTTCAATAAATATTGTTGGGAAAATTAGACAGATAAACACGCAAAAACAACAACAACAACAACAACAACAAAAAAACAATACACGAACATGCACCATACACAGGATTAAACTCAAAATGGTTAAAAGACTTAAATATGAGTTGGGAAACCATAAAAGTCCTAGAAGAAACCATAGGAAGCAAAATCTCAGACATCTCTCAAAACAATGTGTTTACAGATACATCTCACAGGACAAAGGAAACTAAGGAGAAAATAAACAAATTGGAATACATCAAAATAAAAAAATGTCTGCACAGCCATAGAAACCATCAACAAAATGAAAAGGGAGCCCACAGTAGAGGTGGACATATTTGGCAAGGGGTCCATGTGATAAAGGGTTAATATCCAAAATACATAAGAAACACATACAACTTAACCAAAGGAAGACAAACAATCCAATTAAGAAATGGGTAAAGGACCTAAATACACACTTCTCCAAAGGGAACATACAGATGGCCAAGAGACATAGGATAAATGCTCAATGTCACTGACCATCAGAGAGATGCTAATTAAAAGGACAATGAGGTATCAGCTCACAGCTGTCAGAATGGCTGCCATCAACAAATAAAAAGTGGTGAATATGTGGAGCAAAGGAAACCCTCCTACTCTGCTGGGGGATGCAGGCTGGTGCAGCCATGATGGAACACAGTATGGAGTTTCCTCAAAAAATTAAAGATGGAACTGCCATTTGAACCAGTGATCCCACTTCTAGGGATATATGCGAAGTCTAGGGATATATGCGAAGGGACCCCAAACACCAATCAGAAACAATGTATGCACCCCTGTGTTCATAGCAGCACAATTTTAATAGCTGAGATCTAGAAACAGTCCATATGTCCTTCAGTAGATGAGCAGACAAAAAAGCTGTAGTATATTTATGCCACAAAATACTATGCTGCAGTAAAAGAGAAGGATCTCTTCCCTTTGGAACAGCATGGAGGGACCTGGACAGTATCATGTAAGTGAAAAAAGCCAGTCAGAGAAAGACAAGTATCACATGATCTCACTCATATGTGGCAACTAATTAACAAAATAAACTGATGAAGAGAATGGATCCCAGACCTGGAAGCATGAAGCAGACTGGGGAATCTCAGAGGGAAGTCGTGATCGGGTGGATGGGTGGGAAGAGGTCAACCAACAAACTCGTATGCATATGTGCATCATCCAGGGACACAGACAATAGGATGGTGAAGACCTGGGCACCCGAGCCAGGCTAGAAGGTGGCAATGGGGATAAAGGGACATGTGCAATATCTTCAACAATAAAGGTATAATTTAAAGAAAAAGAATTAGAACTTGGATTCTCAGTCTCCCACTGAACATGGTCCCTGTGTCATCCATCTTCTCTCAGGTGGGGTCAAGACCTCAGCTATGAAATACTCTGCCTCATGAATATGCAAAAGAGAGGGGTAGACCAGGTTAAATATGGGCAAGTCTGTGCCCTGAGGGCATCATCCACAGCCACACCCTCCCCTACAGAAGTGTTCACAGCACAGCCCTCAGCATGGACTGGAGCTGGAGAACCCTCCTCCTGGTGGCCATGGCGACAGGTAAGGGGCTCCTGTCCTGGGTTAAGGAGGGTCCAAAGAGGGTCAAGGGAATTCCACTGACTCCTGTCTCCTTCCCACAGGTGTCCACTCCCAGGTGCAGCTGGTGCAGTCTGGGCCTGAGGTGAGGAAGCCTGGGGCCTCCGTGAAGGTCTCCTGCAAGGCTTCTGGATACACATTGACCAGCAACAACATCCACTGGGTGCGACAGGCCCCAGGACAGGGGCTTGAGTGGATGGGGAGGGTTTCCCCTTACAGTGGAAACACAAACTATGCACAGAAGTTCCAAGGCAGAGTCTCCATGACCAGAGACACGTCCACGACCACTGCCTACATGGAGCTCAGCAACCTGAGAGCCGAGGACATGGCCGTGTATTACTGTGCAAGACACATAGTGAGAGAAAGTCAGTGTGAGCCCAGACACTAACCTCCCTGAGGAGACAGCAGGGCTGGGCTGCAGGTAGAGGCCATCACCAGCAGGGGGCGCTCAGGACCAGCACAGGGCCCTGTCCAAGAGCAGGTGCAGAGTTAAACAAAGATACCAATTCCTGCTTTGTCTTAAATTAGTTTTGCTCCCAGGCTCAGCCACAGAGCTCACAGAAAGCCCTTTCCTAGGTCTACTTTTAGGGATTGCATTTGTGAACAAAAAGGGGGCTCTGTCCTAAATCTCACAAAACTCAGTGACTGACAGGACCCTCACAGGAGGCTCTGATCACACATCCTACCTGGGCAGTCCTGGGGGTGGGCACGCCCAGGCCTATGACTTCTTTACTAAAAGGCTCATCTTTGCCTTAAGCACCCGGTCCATTGTTCCTGTGCATCTGGGTTAACACACCTTTGACATCAGCATGACCACCCTCAGGAGAGCACATCCATGTCTTGGCCATCTGTGTGTCCACTTTGGAGACTTACCTAGTAGTCCCTTTGCCCATTTTTAAATTGTGTTGTTGTCTTCCTTTTGTTAAGTTGTAGGAGTTCCTATACATTTTGGAGATTAACCACTTATTGGACGTACTCCTGCTGTTGCAAATGGTAAGAGTTCTTTCTTTTTCACAGCTGCATAGTATTCCGTGGTAGATGTACCACAGTTTTTTTATCCCCTCGTCTGCTGAGGGCACTTAGGCTGTTCCCAAATCTTAGCCGTTTTAAATTGTACTGTTATGAGCATAGGGGTGCATGCATTCTTTCTGATGAGTGTTTTGGGTTTCTTAGGATATATTTCTAGAAGTAGGATCACTGGGTCAAATGGGAGTTCCATTTTTAATTTGTAGATGGAACTCCATAATGTTTACCATAATGGCTACACCAGTCTGCATTGCTAATAGACCAAATAAACTGATGAACAAAAATAGACCCAGAGACATAGAAGCATGAAGAGACTATGGAACCTCAGAGGGAAGGTAGGGGAGGGTGGGTGGAAGAGATCAGCCAATGAACTTTTCTGCATATATACCTAACCCGAGGACACAGTCAATGGGGTGGTGAGGGCCTGGGGAGAGAATGGGAGCTAGAGGGAAGAAGATAATGGGTAGAAAATGGGGGACCTATGTGATACTCGCAACAATAAAGATTAGAAGAGAGAGAGAGAGAGAGAGAGAGAGAGAGAGAGAGAGAGAGAGAACCTCCTGTTCACTATCCTGGCATCCAGGCCCGCCTTGCTCTCTCCCACCTCCATGTCACTCCTCACTTTCCCTCCTCAACTTCAAATTAACAAACGCAGGTGCAAATGGTTATTCTCCAGAGCATTTGAGCTCTTGCTCCTCAACAGTTCTTGTCAGTTTGGCTCCAATAAAATCTTATAAAACATTCCCTAAATGTTTAGACATTTCTTACCTCAACATCTGGTCTTTTCTGCATTTACCACATACGTTCATACACCATTCTTCCCCGTGTGGAGAGGGAAGTGCACACAATTATTAAAAACCTGCTGCCTGGACGGGATGAATTCAAATAGGTTTACAGGTGTTGAAGATGAGACAAGTTTGCTGTTGGTTGTCATGGACATAAGTGTCCCATCTTTTTCCAGCCCAGCAGGCATGACAGGAAAGTTGAGCATTGACTTATGAACCAGGAGGCTATGGTTTGATTCCTTGGTCAGGGCACATGCCAGGTTGCAGTCTCCATCCCAGTGTGGGAGTCGGGGAGTGGGGGAAGGTGGAGGGAGAGCAGCAGCAGTCAATGATTCTCATCATTGATGTTTCCATCGCTCTGCTGGCCTCATCTCTGGAGCCAAGAAAAGTGTATAAAAAAGGAGAAAGAAAGGAAGCTTCCCCAGCTGTGCTGTGTCCCCCTGTGACACTCTGGCAGGTTCCCGTGCTGGTTGAATCGGCATAAAATCCACAACATAAATGAACCACTTTGAAGTCATTGACATGAGAACCTCTAAGCCTGTGGAGAATATTTCTTTAGAGAGACAATTCTCAGCATTTTATTCATTAATTCATTTCATTCCATAATGCACCATCTTGTTCCTGACACCATTAATACTACTGTCATTGTTTCCCTAGGGGAGGACCATGCCTCTAAAATATCTGAGTTGGATTTCCATCGATTAACTCCAACAGATTTTACCTTACTCCAACAGATTTTACCTTTAACCCCTAATCAGCTAAGATGGAGGTGGTATGGGTAAGGTGTTTTCGTCAAAAGGTGGGAGTACAGGTAGACCAACAAGCAAATTCAGTACGTGGCTTAACCCAGATGGCAGGGAGAGAGCACCAGCACAGCCGAGGCCTCTGAGAAGATAGCTAGAAGTACCCTGCCAGGTAGGTTAGTCTGCAGAATTGGAAAGATACACACTGTGTCATGCCAGCACAGCCAAGGGTTCAGTGAGCCTGAGGGAGAGGGGGAGTGGCGAAGGATTAAATAAAAGACAGACAAAGAGAATATTGCTGGGGCCTAGTGGATCTCCTATGCCTGGATCAGGGCACAGAGAAGGATCCAGCCAGCAAGCTGAGGCTTTACTTTATAGTCAGAGAAAAACAAGGTAATGGTCAATATAGTTACAATGTTCTTGTGAGTTTCACTTGTTTTGTCAGCACTTGCTGCATCTCCCTCAGCCCATTGGCTACCCAGGAAGGATCTAGGGGGCAGCCATAAGGTCAAGATTAATTATGCTAAGAGGGCTCTTCCCTCTAAGCCTGGACTTGTTTGTGGCTCTGCCACAGGTCAATCTGAGGCTTACCTCTAGAGCCACCACATACAGCAACATTTTCCTGTTAACTACTCAAACCCAAGCAGAGACTATGAAATAATGAGTAACTAGTGGGTGGTGACTTTCCAGGAAACAGAGAGGTGGAGTAAGCACACCATCCCCCGATAAGAGTGAGGTGATGTCAGTGCAGGGAAAGGTTGGGTACCTTCTTTAAGTTGTTTTTTGGCATTTTGGTCTGTGAGCAATCAAGATGGAGAAGGAGGCTCTCCCAAAGGGGAACATCTGCAGGAACCAGAGTAGCTGAGCCTGACCATCTGTGATGCCTTTAGACTTGCACATACCATGGCACACAGGACACTCCACGTGGATCAGCCACAAGAAACACCCATTGCACAGAAGGGTGTGATGATGGTCCACCGAGTACTGAGTGACGGGCCCAGTGGCCGAGGCTCCGATAAGGAATAAACTGAGTCCAGAAGACAACCCACATGTAACAGCCAGAAGAGAGGGTGATTACCATGAGCCTGAACAGACTGCCCCCTGGAGGTAAGCCTCATGCCTGAAGCCTTCCCCATCGCTGCAGCACATTCCCTGGAGAATATTTTTAAGAGTTTATTTGAGCCAAACTTGATAACTGGAAGGGCAAGCCCAGTGTTTTCTGTCCCCAGAATCGGTTGTCACCAAGTCCAAGAAAGACATCGGGGACCAGAAGATTTAAGCAAAAGCGTGGAGCGTTTATTACAAGCAGATTCAGGCTCCCCGCATGGGGAGGGGCCCACTAATGGGCTGCCCCTGAAGCCTGTGGTCTCGGGTGTTTATGTGCCACCAGCCTGCTCTGTGTCTACCCGTGTGCCCGCCTGATTGGCCCCTCATTGTTCTTGCCCAGCAATGGACCTGCACATCCCTGTTGCCTTGTGTGCGTTCACTTTACTGTCCCAGGTCCTCCCTCGTTTCCCAGGCCTCCCACAATGAGTCCAGAAACATTCTGTTATGTCTGCCTGGTTGGTCCCTGTGGTTGGGCTGCTCAGACTGCCCTGCCTGCCCCACCTACCTTGCACCTGCCTTTGTTTCCCATGGACCTTGCCCTGTCTGCCTGCCCGTCCAGCTCACTCCTCTCAAAGCCACCCTTCTGGACGTGTGTCAGGGGTCCTGCAAGAACAGGAAGCTCATCTTCCTAGAACACAGGGTCTCCTTACAAACACCAGAGTCACTGCTCAGTCCGGGCCCTCCTCCCGCCTCTGCTGGCCTGGGATGGGCACTGGTCCCTCTGTTTTCTCTATTGTTGCTAGATTTCTTAGCAGTTGCTCTTCTCCCTTCTCATTCTCTGTTTGTTGAAAAGTAGTCACTGAGCAGAAGGGGCTGAAGCAAAATGGTGGCGTAGGCAGCTCCAAACTCTTGTTCCTTCACAAAAACATCAAAAAACGAACCAAAACTATCAGAACAGGCATCTGTCAGGCTCTCAAACACAGTCAGAGACCTGCAGCAACTGAGCGAACCCCGAGTCATGTACATGCTACTCAGAGAGGGAAGGAGGCCCGGCATGTGGCTCAGGGGTTGAGCTTCCACCCACAGGATGGGTCACGGGGTTGTGGGCTCGATCCCCAGGAAGGTGCAGGCAGGAGGCAGCCCATCCATGTTTTTCTCTCTTGAGGTTTCCAACTCTCTATCACTCCCCCCTCTTCTCTCTCTAAAATCAATTTACAAAAACAAATTTTAAAAAAGGAAGAGAGAAGTAAGGCTTCGTGGTGTTTGACCTGCCCATGCCCCTCCCTCCCCTGTGTGATTGCACTTTTCTTTTCTGTTTTATAAATGCAGCAACAGGCCTGTTTGTACACCCACCAGCAAAGGACAGCAGTCTCCTGTCAAGTGGAGAAGATCAGGACCTTACGCAGCTGATTGGGGACCTACTGCCATGGGGAGACTCGCCGGGTTGCCTTCACGTGCTGGGTCTGTTCACCTGCCACGTCAGCAGGCGTTTCCAATGGGTCTCCTGCTCCTGGGCCTGCTTTTCTGATTCCTCATGATACACAAGCTGCCGTTCCAGGTAGTTCATCCAGGCACTTTCCCACGAAGCATAAGACGTCATATTCCCTGTGGCCAGAGGCTGTGGACCCATCCTGTGGGTGGAAGCTCAACCCCTGAGCCACATGCCGGGCCTCCTTCCCTCTCCGAGTAGCATGTACATGACTCCGGGTTCGCTCAGTTGCTGCAGGTCTCTGACTGTGTTTGAGAGCCTGACAGATGCCAGTTCTGATAGTTTTGGTTTGTTTTTTGATGATTTGTGAAGTCTGACTTACATCCCCTTAGGAATTGCTTTCCATGTTCCCCCCTCACCGAAGCTTGGTTCTCAAAGAATGCGGCAAAACGTAGTCCTCCTGGCCTTCAATGGGGTCACAGGCCACAGATAAGCAGCCTCACTGACAGCAGCTCACAGATGCCACGTGAGGAACAGCAACCCCACACCCTTCAGAGAGCTGGTGCTGGCTGCCTTCTCAGCTTTAGAGAAAACCAGGCAGAGACAGTGCTGGTCCCAGATTGCACTTTCCAAGGGGTGGGGGCCGCCTGCCCAGAGGAACAAATAACCATGGTCCCAGATTCCTGTGTCCCTCTGTCCTCACTGCCTGGGGCTGTGGGAGGATAGACACAGGGGGCCGCTCTCCTCTGAGAAGGGAGGTGCTCACCTGCCCCCAAGGATGACGAGGTGCCTCAACTCTCTACCCAGGGTTTTGTTCTAAGAGCCATCATATTCCATTTTTTAATCATTTTTTGTAATTATTTAACTTTCATTTTTATTGATTGTTTAATTTTTATTATTATTTTGTTTGCTAATCTCCCGAGTATATTTTTTCATTGGTTTATAAGGAGAGTGAAACAGAAATGGAGAGAAAGAGAGGAACATGGATGTGAGAGAAAAACATGGATGGATTGCCTCCTGCACCAGCCCCAGTCAGGGGAGGAGCCTGCAAGCAAGGCAAGTGCCCTTGACCAGAATCCACAGGCCCACGCTCTATCCACTGAGCCTCACCAGCCAGGACTCCTTATTTAAATGATGGAGGTTCCCCCAATTTAAGAGGCTGGAAACAGGGCTTTTGCACACAAACAGCAGGGAAGTTAAGGGAAATGTGTGGCTTCTGGAGGCAGCTGTGTGCTTGTGAGAGTGGCAGCAGGTTTGAGATGGAGGCTGTGACCACAGCGTCCAGCCCAGCCTCTCCTGCCTCCTCACATGTAGAGGTTCCAGTTTTGTGGAGGATCTGATTGAGGCAAATAACAAGGAGAATCTTTCAGTCTTACAATAAAAGTAACATCCAAGGCACATTCTTATTCCCAAACCCCAGAAAGGCAACATGGCCCAGGGCGGGTAAAGGAGAGCGAGCGGAAGCCCCATCCATGTGCCTCTGGGGGAGAACCCCTGGGTCCTCACCAAAACCACAAGGAAGGAGGACTCTCAATCTTGGAAGCTGCCCCCAAAGGAATGGGGTCAGAGTGATGGTTCCCATGAAAGGAGGGGGTGGAGGGGGTCAGGACAGGACCCCTTGTGGCCAGCATCCTTGAGTCCTTTTCCATCGGGTGTTGCCCCAAGAATGACAAGGTCAGGCATGCAGCCCAGGGTCCCAGCTGCACCTTATACGCAGACTCCATGCAAATGGGGCTCTCTTCCTGCTCATAAAAGGGGGCCCGGCCCGGCATGTAGGGGAGACACCCAGAGCCCAAGCGCCTGAGACAGGACCCCAGCGGCTCCACCATGGACTTGGTGCCAAGCTGCGTTTTCCTCCTGATCATTTCTCAAGGTCGTTCTCAGGAGTGGGGAGCACTGAGACCTGTGCCTGTGCCTGTTGTTGCTTCCATGTGATTCTCAGACCACCTTGTGTCTCTGTGTTTGCAGGTGTCCAGTGTGAGGTGCAGCTGGTGGAGTCTGGGGGAGGCCTGGTGCAGCCTGGGGGGTCTCTTAGACTCTCCTGTGCAGCCTCTGGATTCACCTTCAGTAGCTACTGGATGCACTGGGTCCGCCAGGCTCCAGGGAAGGGGCTGGAGTGGGTCGCACTCATTAGTGGTCCTAGTGGTAGTACCATAAACTATGCCGCCTCAGTGAAGGGCCACTTCACCATCTCCAGAGACAACGCCAAGAACTCGCTGTATCTGCAAATGAGCAGCCTGAGAGCCGAGGACACCGCCATGTATTACTGTGCAAGAAACACAGTGAGGGGAAGTCAGTGTGAGCCCAGACACAAACCTCCCTGAGGAGACAGCAGGGCTGGCCTGCAGGGAGCGTCCGGGACACCAGGGGGCGCTCAGGACCAGCAAACCCAGGGTCCTAGCTCAGAGGCTGTCCCTGGAGGGTTGAGCAAGCTTCCTATTGGGGTCAATGCTTTCTTCCCTCCTAGTGTCCCTGGGGCAGTTCCTCTTCCTTCTTTGTGTCTTTAATTAGATTCTCTGCAGGAAAAAAGCAGGAAGTGGCTGTGTGTCAGATCTGGTTGACTTCTCATCTGTGTCCTTCCTGTCACCAAGTCCCTGATGGTCGCTCTCTGCGTTGACAAGAAAAACAGTTTAGGGATTCCTGTCCCCTAACTGAGAGCAAAGTCCCCCACCCTCCATGCAGTGCTGAGCGGGAAACATGGCATCCAGGCCCCAAACCTCACCTGAGGGTGATCAGCCCCTGGCTCTGCCCCAAGAGGAGCCCTTTTGGGGCAGTTAGCCACTTTCCTCTCACTACATGGCTCCACATGGAGGTGTAGGATCCGACCCCTGTGGACACTGCCCCTCTGTGGGCCTGTGAGGTGGACCAAGCTCCTGGGGAATCCTGGGACGGAGGCACTAAGGAGGCCCAGTGAAGGGCCCTGTCACAGCCCTCCTGAGCCCTGTTCCCTGTGGGTCTCAGAACCTGGTCCCAGGGGACGTGTCCCAACACCAGTCCTGCTTCCCGTGGTGAACCACCTGCATCCTGAGAACCTGCTGAAGGGAGACATGGTCCCACCCACCTCTGCTGTGCCTCCAGCTCCGCAGACACCACCCCATCCTCACCCTCTGTCCTCTGCCGCCTACAATCTCAGCCCATGGGGCCTGCACAGGATGTCCCGTGTGGATGTGTCTGCCCTTTCCTTCCCCTCTGGCAGGTATGCCTTAAATGAACCCTGACTTTACCCCCTCATGCCCATCTCCTGTGCCAGGCCCTCCCTGAGACACCAGGGCCTATGCCACTCAGGTGGCCTGCTGATTCCATGTGAAGTGCCCACATGTGCTGTCGGGCCCTGGAGGCCCCACTGTGTTCGGTGGAGACACAGCTGAGCACTTAGCTCAGAGCACCTCCAACAACTCACATTTGTGCTGAGGGAACCTCCAGGGGCCTGTCAGCTGCAAGGCACCATGGTGGATGAGCCCGAGACCAAGGGGGTCAGAAGGTAGTCAGGGAAGAGCTGGGCCTAGTCATCTATAATGTTGCCAACATCTCGCTGACCAGAGCCCAGGTACACAGGGAATTCTGTGAATCCTAAAAGAGCAGGGACAACTGGGACAGCATGGCTCAGAGTTTGAGCGATGACCATGTGGTCACTGTTGGATCCCCAGTCAATGCACATGTCTGGGATGCAGGCAACATCCCCAGTATGGGGTATGCAGGAGGCAGGCAATTAATTATTTTTTCTCATCATTGATATTTCTATATCTCTTTCCCTCTCCCTCTCTGATATCAGTTGTAAATGTTTAAATCAATAATAAATACATAAAAATTTTGCAGGTTTGATTTCCAGTAGAATCTATGTGAGAGGCAACTGGTAAATATTTTTCTCTCACATCAATGCTTCTCTCCATTTTCTTTTCTTTCCCTCTAACAATCAATGAAAATATCCTCAAAGGATGATTAAAAAAGGAAGAACTATATCTACATATGTATTTGAGTCTATATCTATATCTACATCTACACCTAAACCTATATCTATTCTATATCTATATCTATATCTATATGGATATCTATATCTATATCTATATCTATATCTATATCTATATCTATTCTATATCTATTCTATATCTATATATCTATATCTATATCTATATCTATATCTATATCTATATCTGTATCTGTATCTATATCTATATCTATATGGATATCTATATGGATATCTATATCTATATCTATATCTATATCTATATCTATATCTATATCTATATCATCTATCTATCCACATGGGAGCAGAGGCACATTGATTTTATCCCTAAGGAGTCACTAATTGTGCCCATATCCTATTTCCTTGACCACCTCCTGCAGCATAGCCCCTGGTGTGGAAGGAGAGGTCCCTGGGCACGGTGAACAGGACCCCAAGGAGGGCCTGGTTCTCTGAGGGCACAGTCAGCACTTCCTTCCAGGAGAAGCCCCAGAGACAAGGACCTCCCTCACCTCTTGCTCTTTATATGTGCAGACAACTCTCATATGCAAATGCCCACACGGCCACCAGACACACACACACAGAGATGGCGTCCACTTAAATGCAGGGCCTCCTCACCCTGGAGAATACTTTCTGGGGGACGAGGACCTCACCTGCAAGACATGACTCCCATGTGGATCTTCCTCTTCCTGCTGTCAGCTCCCAGATGTGAGTGACTCTGGGCTTAGACGTGAGGAGATGGGAACCCTGCATCTGAGCCCAGGACTCACTGTGTTCTCTCTGTCCCAGGTGTCCTGTCCCAGGTGCAGCTGTGGGAGTCAGGCCCAGGACTGGTGAAGCCCTCGCAAACCCTCTCCCTCACCAGCTCTGTCTCTGGATTCTCCATCACAACCAGTGGTTACCTCTGGAACTGGATCCTCCAGCCCCCGGGAAAGGGTCTGGAGTGGATTGGGGGCATATGGTATGATGGAGACATTAACTTCAGTCCCTCTCTCAAGAGCCGAACCTCCATCTCCAGAGACACGTCCAAGAACCAGTTCTCCCTGCAGCTGAGCTCCATGACCACCGAGGACACGGCCATGCATTAGTGTGTGAGAGACACAGTGAGAGGAAGTCGGTGTGAGCCCAGGCACTAACCTCCCTGAGGGAAACAGCTGGGCTAGGCTACCGGGGACACCAGGGGGCGCTCAGGACACCAGGGGGCACTGGGGATCAGCATAGGGCCCAGACCAAGAGCAGATGGGGAGTTAAATAAAGATACCATTTCCTGCTCTGTCTTAAATGAATTTTGCACAAAGACTCAGCCACAGAGCTCACAGAAAGCCCTGGCCTAGGTCTAGTTTTAGGGATTGTATTTGTGAACAAAAAGGGGGCTCTGTCCTAAATCTCACAAAACTCAGTGACTGACAGGACCCTCACAGGAGGCTCTGATCGCACATCCTCCCCGGGCAGTCCTGGGGGTGGGCACGCCCAGGCCTCTGACTTCTTTACTAAAAGGCTCATCTTTGCCTTAAGCACCCCGTCCATTGTTCCTGTGCATCTGGGTTAACACACCTGACATCAGCATGACCGCCCTCAGGAGAGCACGTCCTGGCCATCTGTGTTTCCACTTTGGAGACTTACCTATTAGGCCCTTTTCCTATTTTTCTATTGTGTTGTTGTCTTCCTTTTGTTAAGTTGTATGAGTTCCCTATATGACAGAGGAATTTTTAGGGGAGAAAATGACAAGTTAAGGAATTTCTAGGAATTTTAGAATTTAAGGGGACCATGGAAGAAGCACAGGGCTGCAGAGCAGCAGAAGGTTCAATTCCATAGAATGAGGGAGCTGGGAACAGCAAGGTCTATATTTTCAAAATGAAGGGAAGGAAGCCCCTCATCCAGGAGAAGAAAGTCCAAAGGGAATAGAAAAACAATGGAGAAGATGGAGGAAGAAAAATGACTCCCAGCAGGAAGGTAAGGAGGGAGAGAGTGTGAGAGCGCAAGGAAGTGATAGAGGAGCATGTGGACGTGTGTGGTGTGTGTGTGTATGAGCTAGGGACAGTTAGATTCTGCAGGTCTTCTAAGGGGCTGCTAAACCGGGCAGTCTTAGACGGCGGAGCCCCGCTCCCTGTGCGGACACTCCTGGGCGGCCTGCATGGCCAGCCGAACCACCATCTCCAGAGATACATCCAAGAACCAGTTATCCCCGCAGCTGAGCTCCGTGACCATCGAGGACACGGCCATGTATTACTGTGCAAGAGACACAGTGAGAGGAAGTCAGTGTGAGCCGAGCCAGCCGTGGGCAAACTATGGCCCGTGGGCCACATCAGGACCGTTTGAAATGAATAAAACTAAAAAATAAGACTGTACCCTTTTATGTAATGATGTTTACTTTGAATTTATATTAGTTCACACAAACACTCCATCCATGCTTTTGTTCCGGCCCTCCGGTCCAGTTTAAGAACCCATTGTGGCCCTTGAGTCAAAAAGTTTGCCCACCCCTGGCCCAGACAATAACCTCCCTGCAGAAAGATCTCTGACCGCCAGGGGGTGCTCAGGGTCCCTCAACACAAGGACCATCCCAGCAGCAGGTGCAGTTGGAGGTCTGGGCTGTTCCTGTGTGGTTTCCTCTTCATGTCACAGTTTCCCTCAGGGAACCTCTGGATCCTGATTCTTCGCTGATGTCTGAGTCTCTGAGTGAGAAAGTCTGTTGTAAAGAGAGACAACTTCCTCCTGTGAACAAAAGGCAAAGAGTCTCTTTCATGCACACTTGGGCCATAATGAGTTTTATCCTCAAATCTTCTGACCCACGTCACCTGAATCTAAAAAGAGGCTCTAATGACTCAACAGTGAAGCTCCCCCTGAATGCTGGACCGTGGGCCCCACATGTGTGTGAACCCAAAGCTGCAGAAGAAGGACCCACAGGGTGACAGTCCTGGTCTTTTCCTCATGCTCACAGCACCCAGAGGAGTGGACACCGTGCAGAAGCAGAGGCACAGCAGCTGGTGCAGATGTTCATGACACACACTCACACCAAGGGGACGTGGGGTGGTTATTATGCTCCTGATTGAAACCCCTGAGAAGCACAGGAAAGATCACTCAGCAAGTCAGACCTGCTTGGATGGAGACTGGAAAGGAGAGGGCGCAGGGCTTTTATTTTGGCGAGGTGGTGGGGGAGAGGGAGGAATTCTGTTTGCAGGGACTTGTGTGGTTTCAATCTCCCAATAACTTCTACAAAGAAAACTACACTCTCCTCCCTCAAGCCTGGCAGTACTTTCTCTGTGGCCCCTGCAGTCCCATGACAAAGTGAGCTGCCTCATGAACCACCTCCTCCTCAAGGCCCTGCCACCAGCTGGGCAGCCGCCACCAATTCGCCACTGCCATCCCCTCTTGGTCCTCACGTTGCCATGGGCCAGAGCAGTACTAAGAGCTTCCAGAGACCTCACTTCTCCCTCCAGGCAGCTGTCAGGCCCAGTTGGCAGCAGCAGAGAAAGGAACTGGGCAAGAGGAGGCGGATCTGCTGGAAAAGCTCCAGCCCCCAGCCCCTAGGTCCATAGTGCCTGTGCACGGGAATGGACCAGCTGGTGCAGCAGCAGCTGGTGCTTCTGAACCCCGGGAACCTGGTTGGCCTGAACCCCTGCGCCCTCCCCCTCTGGCCGATGCTGCTGGACTCCAGCCTGCAAGCACCTCTGAGAGAAAGCTGCCCTCGAGTTCCGAGTTCTGCCCACTGCCAGACAGTCCAGTTCCTCCCCGTATGTTTCTGGGTGCCCAGAGACTTCCCAGAACTGGAGTTCAGAGCAGTTGGGGGCTTGAGACTCCCTCCTGATTCAAAAAGACAGCCGCATCCTCAGTTGCCAGGCCTGGCCGCGTGCACCTCCGTACCTCTGCACTTTACATCCGCACCTCCTCTGAGTCTCAGTGTGCTTTTCTCTTTCCTTATAGTTGTAGAATTTCCACTCAGCCAGCCTTCCTGTGGTTCTGGATGATGTCAGTTTTGTCTTTTAGTTGTATTTTTGAAGTTGTTTTGGGAGGCAGCAATTTCCAGTGTTTACCTATGCCACCATCTTGGTTTCTCTCCCATTTTGACATTTTAATTTCTTTATCCTTGAGCATGCAAGCTAAAAATTTGCAATGATGTTTTTGCCTTTTACTTGAATTCTTCCCCATTATAACCTGGCTTGAAATAAAAGACATTCCTGCCCACTTACGGCTTGTGACATGCAAAACTTTGCACGGGCTTTGTATGCAGTGATTTTCCTACCGTTTTTGGTGCAATCACCACCTTCCCAGTGAACTTTCTTCATTTTTCACTCCGGTGAATCTTCTTCTGCATGTCCTTTTTTTGAGGCACCAGATGTGAATGCCACATTCATTTTCTGATGGGGATCAGGGTCTGGAGAAGGGCCTGAGGCACAAATGAATATACTAGGAAAGAAAGATAAATTTAGAAGGCATGAGGGAGCCAGACAGAGACCTTAATATCTAGCTGAGGGGCTCTCTGAAACCATGGACCCATCATCTTTTATTTACTTGAATACACATTTGCCCCTTAGGAATGCAAACAGGCATATCAATGGTAAAGTGTGGTAAACAGTAAAAGGATTATCAGGTTAGGGGATTGCCTTCAGCCATTCCGCCAAAAGCAGGGCAATATTATGCTGATTTTCAGCCTTTGCTGGATATCAAAGTCCATTAGCCTTCCAGTGGACTTCTTGCATAATTATGCTAGCTACTTGTTGGTCTTAGCCTCTGGCAGGGCAACAGTCATGTGAACCCAAAGCTAGAGAAGAAGGATCCCAGGTGTTCAAGGTCATTGCATTGTCATCATACTCACAGCACTGAGAGTAGCTGACACCAGACAGAGGCAGCTGGACCCCCAGAAGCTTGGTCCAGATGTCCAGGATGACCACGAATACCCACACCAAGGGACATGAGATGTTTATTATGCACGTAGTTGAAATCTCTGGGAAGCGCAGGAAAGGCCCTACAGGATGACAGAGCTGCTTTGATGGAGCCAGGAAAGTGGACTCACTCAGGCATTTTATTTGTCGAGGTGATGGGAGAGGGGAGCAGGCCTAAGCCATCACAAGGAAACCCCCTGAGTGCTCCCAGACTGTGTGAGAGAGCAAGCCGGGCTGAGAGACCTTCCCCTCCACTGCCAGTGTATGAATTTTCCTGCACCAGGCCTCCAGTTTAAAATATAAGTGATTCTAAATGGTGCACAAGCATAATCACTGCTTTCATTTCTAATCTTTTCTCCAAGTTAAAACATGATTATCTCTGAAGTTATTAGCTCGGGGTCTGTGCAATATGCAATGGGCTGGCATAAGGGAAGAGTTTTCACAGTGTATTATCCTATATAATAAAAGCTTAATATGCTAAGTGTCCGGTCGACTGGTCAGCTGTTCAGTCAATAAATCAAAGTATCATATGCTAATGATCAGCTAGGGCTGCTCAACTGCTCGCTATGATGTGCAATGACCACCAGGGAGAAGACGCTCCAACCAGTAGGTTAGCTTGCTGCTGGAGTCCAGCTGATCAGGACTGAGAGAGATGGTCCATATATGCCCTGGAGCCCTCCCACAGTCCCTCCTCAGCTGGCCAAGCTCGCACATCACTCCCTGGCCCTGATCATGCACTGGTGGGGTTTCTTGGCCTGACCTGCACCCTCTCACAATCTGGGACCCCTTGGGGGATGTCGGACTGCCAGTGATGGCTCAATCCATCAGGACAGGCTGAGGGACCCTACTAGTGCACAAATTAGTGCACTGGGTCTCTAGCAACACAATAAAAGTTTTCCAACATCAAGAATCAAGGGTCACCGTAACCAGTTTGGCTCAGTGGATAGAGTGTTGGCCTGTGGACTGAAGGATCCCAGGTTCAATTCTGGTCAAGGGTATGTACCTTGGTTGCGGGCACATCCCCAGTGGGGGGGGGGGGTGTGAAGGAGGTGGCTGATCAATGTGTCTCTCTCATTGATGTTTCTGACTCTCTATCTCTCTCCCTTCCTCTCTGTAAAAAATCAATAAAATATATATATTTTTAAAAAGAATCAAGGGTCTCCCTTTTCCTTGTGCTTTGGTGGTAGTTACTCATATCACAGTGAATACAGACCTCAGTCCCTCTACTTATAATGAAAAGGCTGCCTCACATGCAAATTTCTGTTCAAGCTCCAGGGTACATCATCTCCTGTGCTGTGCAAGATCACAGCTCTCTCCTCACACAGGGCTGAGGTCTCTGGGAAGGCAGAGCTGTGGTCTAGAAGAAGATGAGGCTACTGGGTCTTCTCCTGTGCCTGCTGACAGCCCCCCAAGGTGAGGGTCTCAGGGGTCAGGCAGGGGTCATGGGATGGCTGTGACTGCAGGTGACTGACAGGACTGATGCTCCTTGTCCCCAGGTGTCCTGTCCCAGGTGCAGCTCCAGGAGTCGGGCCCAGGACTGGTGAAGCCCTCGCAGACCCTCTCCCTCACCTGCACTGTCTCTGGATTCTCCATCACAACCAGGGGTTACTGCTGGGGCTGGATCCGCCAGCCTCCAGGGAAGGGGCTGGATTTGATCGGGTACATATGTAGTAGTGGGAACACTTACTACAGCCCCTCGCTCAAGAGCCGAACCTCCATCTCCAGAGACACGTCCAAGAACCAGTTCTCCCTGCAGCTGAGCTCCGTGACTACCAAGGACACGGCCGTATATTACTGTGCAAGAGGCACAGTGAGGGGAAGTCAGTGTGAGCCCAGACACTAACCTCCCTGCAGGAAGGTCTCTGACCACCAGAGGCGCTCAGGGTCCCTCAACACAAGGACCATCCCAGCAGCAGGTGTAGTTGGAGGTCTGGGCTGGTTCCTGTGTGGTTTCCCCTTCATGTCACAGTTTCCCTCAGGGAACCTCTGGATCCTGATTCTTTGCTGACGTCTGAGTCTCTGAGTGAGAAAGTCTGTTGTAAAGAGAGACAACTTTCTCCTATGAACAAAAGGCAGAGGGTCTCTTTCATGCACACTTGGGCCATAATGAGTTTTATCCTCAAATCTGCTGACCCACGTCACCTGAATCTAACAAGAGGCTCCAATGACTCAACAGTGCAGCTCCCCTGAATGCTGGACCGTGGGCCCCACATGTGTGTGACCCCAAAGCTACAGAAGAAGGACCCACAGGGTGACAGTCCTTGTCTTGTCCTCATGCTCACAGCACGCAGAGGAGTGGACACCATGCAGAAGCAGAGGCACAGCAGCTGGTACAGATGTTCATGACACACACACACACCAAGGGGCCGTGGGATGGTTATTATGCTCCTGATTGAAACCCCTAAGAACCACAGGAAAGATCACTCAGCAAGTCAGACCTGCTGGATGGAGACTAGAAAGGAGACGGGCGCAGGGCTTTCATTTTGGGGAGGTGGTAGGGGAGGGGGAGGAATTCTGCCTCCAGGGACTTGTGCGGTTTCAATCTCCCAATCTTCTACAAAGAAAACTATGCCCTCCTCCCTTGCACCTGTGCACTCCTTTCCCTGTGTCCCCTGCAGTCCCAAGCCCAGGTGAGCTGCCCCAAGGACCACCCTCTCCTCAAGGCCCTGCTACCAGCTGGGCAGCCGCCACAGCCTCTCAGCTGCTGTCCACTCTTGGGTCCTCACGTTGCCATGGGTCAGAGCAGGACCAAGCGCTTCAAGAGACCTCAGTTCTCCCTCCAGGGACTGTCAGACCCAGTTGGCAGCAGCACAGAAAGGGACTGAGTAAGAAGAGGCGGAGCTGCCCTAATCGGTTTGGCTCAGTGGATAGAGCTTTGGCCTGAGGACTGAATGGTCTCAGGTTCGATTCTGATCAAGGGCATGTGCCTTGGTTGAGGTCAAATCCCCAGTAAGGATTGTGCAGGAGGCAGCTGACAGATGTTTCTAGCTCTCTATCCCTCTCCCTTCCTCTCTGTAAAAAAAATCAATAAAATATATTTTTTAAAAAAAAGAGGAGGCGGAGCTGCAAGTAAAGCTCCAGCCCCCAGTGCCCAAGTCCCCAGTGGGAATGCTTGTGGCTGCCCCAGCTGGTGCAGCAGCAGCTGGTGCAACTGGACTTGGGGGACCTGGGGGACCTGAACTCCTGCGCCCTCCACCTCAGGCCACTGCTGCTGGACCCCAGCCTGGAGGTGAGGGGGAGGTGGCGGTACCTCAGGAGTCTCAGTCCTTTGGAGGCTTTGAGGTTTGCGAGGACATGGTGGCTGCGGATCCCATGACCCGGGTCGCACTGCTCCCAGAGGGCAGCGCTGCTGGGTTCAGACACGGGGCCTCCATGGAGGAGAAAGAGCAGAACAGAAACACTGTGAGAACGTGGCCGTGAGGCCACAGGCGCTGAGGAAGGTGTGTGAGTGCAGTGATGGCGCAGCGTCTGTGCTCAGCACAGAGGGCGTTTGAAGGTGGTGGGACCGTGTTTGGGTGGGTTTCCCCCAGGGCACCTGGCTGCTGCAGGAGCATGTTGTCTGTGGGCAGTCCCTGGCGTCCCCCAGAGCTACTGGAAGCGCTCAGGGCGCAGCATGGAGCGCGCTGAGGCCGCATGCTGTCTCCTGAGGGGTCCCTGGAGCATGTCCTGTGGGAGACGCTGGGGGCGGCGCAGTGTGGAATCCAAAGGACATGGTTTTGTTCAAGAGCCAAGCAGAAATCATAAGCGCCTCCCAAGGGCGCATCCTGAGGGCACAGCAGACCCGCTGCAGGTCCACTCCGGGAACCATGCTGGGGCCGTCGGGCCTCGGGCTAGAACAGGGAAGCAGGGGTGGATGGAGGAGGACTTGTCCCCTTTCTCAGGGGGCACCGAGGGCCAGCTCCCTCCCCATTTTTTCCCCCGAAAATTCCGGGCGACCAGCACTCCCCAAAAATTGTGGCCACAGGAGATGGTTGCAAGGTGGCTGTGGTCGACCAGATGTCCAGGACCAGACTTGGTCTCAGACGGGGGGGGGGGGGGGAGAGAGAGAGAGAGAGAGAGAGAGAGAGAGAGAGAGATCCTCCTGTTCACTATGCTGGCATCCAGTACCCGCGTTGCTCTCTCCCATCTCCATGTCATCCCTAATCTTCCCTCCTTAACTTCAAATGCACAAAACCAGCTGCAAACGATTATTCTCCAGAGCATTTGAGGTCTTGCTGCCCAACAGTTGTCAACACTTTGGCTGTAATAAAATCTTATAAAACATTCTCTCCATGTTTGGACAGTCCTTACATCAACGTGTTGTCTTTACTTCATTTACCACATACGTTCATACACATTACTTCCCCGTGTGGAGAGGGAGGTGCACACAATTATTAAAAACCTGCTACCTCCACATGATGGTGGTGGTGATTCTAAAGAGTTCACACTCTTTGGTGTGGGGATGATGCACAAACACTGGACCTGTTAGCTTTTATTCGACTTACATACACATTTTTGCCCTCAGTTGGACACAGCAATCTGGTAGTAGACAGACTATCTTTAAGGTCAGTGAATATTAGTAAAGATTTATTTTGAGGCTCTTAGGTCAGGAAATTGCTTCGAGCCACCACTATCTCTCCAGTACAATCTGTGCGTGGATTTAGCCCTTATAAAAGCTGAAGGTTCATCAGCCTTCAGAGTTCTTTGTTGCACTTTCATGATAGTGTTTGACAATGGAAAGCTTCCAGCAGGCATGTTAATCTATCACAGCATTTTCTGAGCCTCCATGTTATAGGTGTTTTACTGGCTCCACCTTCACCTTAATCATGTCTGCAGGACAGAGAAGACCGCCCACACTTCCCTCCTTGCTCCTTTGGTGGGTTTACAGGAGCTATTAGAACACACTGTGTTTGATAAGCTTCCCCAAGTCATGCACTGCTCCCTGACCTCTGTGTGTCTCCCCTGGTTCCCTCCTGATTAAAGGGCTCTGGTGACTACAGAACCTTTCAACGCTCAGGAATGGGACTTGGTGAAACCACAAGTTGGTTCTTTGTAAACATAAAAAAGATTGATGAATCATTAGCCAGACTCATCAGGAAACAAGGAGAGGGGACCAAAATAAAGTCAGAAATGAACATCTAGTAACAACTGACACCCCAGAAATAGAAAGTATTGTAATAAAGTGCTATGAACAATTATATGCCAACAAGCTGGACAATATGGATGAAATGCGCAAATTCCTAGGAAAACACAGTACCCCAGAAGTGAAATAGGAAGAATCAGAATACCTGAAAAGGCCAATAACAACTGAGGAAATAGAAGCTGGAATCCAAAAACGCCCAGAAAAAAAAAAAGTTCTGGTCTGAATGCCTTCACAGGGGAGTTTTACCAAACATCCAAAGAAGAACTAACACCTCTACTCCCCAAATTATTCAAAAAAAATCCAGAGGAAGGAACACTTCCAAACTCTTTTCACGAGCCCAGCATTATCCTAATTCCAAAACCAGGTGACGCTCCTAAGAAAGAGAACTACAGGCCAATATCCCTGATGAACCCAGACGCTAAAATCCTCAAAAAATATTATCAAATTGGATACTGCAATGAATCCCATGACCAAATGGGATTCATCCAGGGATGCAAGGCTGGTACAATATTCACAAATCAATACACATGATACATCACATAAACAAACTGAAAGACATAAATAACATGACCATATCTATAAATTCAGAAAAAGCATTCGACAAAACCCAGCACCACTTTTGATAAATACTCTCAGCAAAGTAGGAGAAGACAGTTCATATCTCAACACAATAAAGGACACATATAACAGACCCACAGCCAGAGTCATACTCAATGAGCAAAACCATAAACCATTCCCCCTAAGAAACAGAACAGAACAGAAATGCCCACTTTCTTTTTTTTTTAATTAAATCTTTATTGTTCAGATTATTACATTTGTTCCTCTTTTTCCCCCCCATAACTCCCCTCCTCCCAGTTCCCGCCTCACCCTCTGCCCTCACTCCCCACCCACTGTCCTCATCCATAGGTGCACGATTCTTGTCCAGTCTCTTCCCGAATCTCCCACACCCCTTTCCCCCCCCAAGAATAGTCAGTCCATTCCCTTTCTATGTCCCTTATTCTATTATAATCACCAGTTCATTCTGTTCATCAGATTATTTATTCACTTGATTCTTAGATTCACTTGTTGATAGATGCATATTTGTTGTTCATAATTTGTATCTTTACCTTTTTCTTCCTCTTCCCCTTCTTAAAGGATACATTTCAGCATTTCATATAATCCTGGTTTGGTGGTGATGAACTCCTTTAGCTTTTCCTTATCTGTGAAGCTCTTTATCTGACCTTCAATTCTGAATGATAGCTTTGCTGGATAAAGTAATCTTGGTTGTAGGTTCTTGCTATTCATCATTTTGAATATTTCTTGCCATTCCCTTCTGGCCTGCAAAGTTTCTGTTGAGAAATCAGCTGACAGTCGTATGGGTATTCCCTTGTAGGTAACTGAGTTTCTTTCTCTTGCTATTTTTAAGATTCTCTTTTTGTCTTTTGCTCTTGGCATTTTAATTATGATGTGTCTTGGTGTGGTCCTCTTTGGATTCCTTTTGTTTGGGGTTCTCCGCGCTTCTTGGACCTGTAAGTCCATTTCTTTCACCAGGTGGGGGAAGTTTTCTGTCATTATTTCTTCAAATAGGTTTTCAATATCTTGCTCTCTCTCATCTTCTGGCACCCCTATAATTCTGATGTTGGTACGCTTGAAGCTGTCCCAGAGGCTCCTTACACTATCCTCGCATTTTTGGATTCTTTTTTCATTTTGCTTTTCCGGTTGGGTGTTTTTTGCTTCCTCGCATTTCAAATCATTGACTTGATTCTTGCGCTCCTCTGGTCTGCTGTCGGGAGTCTGTATAATATTCATTGTTTCAGTCCGTGTATGCTTAATTTCTAGTTGGTTCCCCAACATAACATGGAGGATCTCATTAGTTTTGTTGTAGATCTCATTAAGTTTATCGGCGGCTTCTAAACAGTTCTTGAGAGACCTTAAAAGTGTGGTTCTGAACTCTATATCTTCCTTTGAGAATTTTGTCTTGTTTCTTTGTCTCCGCATTTTGTTATGCTTCCTTGGTGCACCCCCTAGTGGTCTTTGTTCGCAGTCTTATAGTTAAACCTTGATTGTTGTAGCTAATCCCAGGGAGGGTTTGACCTCCAGGCCAAGTGGCTATGAGAATCAGCTGTGTCAGCAGTGAGAGAACTTCTGTCCTCTAGGGAGGTGCTAATTTAGCCTTTGCCTGAGGCTATCCAGCAAATGCCTCTGTGCAGGGCTTGGGTAGGGCGGGTCGCACAGGATCAACAGGGTGGGCCGGAGAGAGCAGTTATGGCGGCTCTCAGTCCTGTCCCCAGGGACTCTGCCTCTCTGAGTCCCAGCACCCGCTGCAAAGCTGGGAGAGAAAGCTGCACTCGCTCTGACCGAAGCCAGACAGTCCCGTTTGAGTCTGGGTCCCTAAAGACTCGCCTGTATCTGGAGCTCAGAGTCTGCGACTCCCTCCCGATTGAAAACAACAACCAAGCCCTCCGCCGCCAGCCCGCTCTGCGCACTCCACACCTCAGAATTTGACTTCAGCACTGCGCCTCCTCTGAGTGTCCGTATGCGTTTCTCTTTCCTCCTAGTTGTAGGACTTCCACTCAGCCAGCGTTCCTGTGGTTCTGGGTGATGTCCCTTCCGTCTTTTAGTTTTACTTTTGAAGTAGTTGTTCAAAGCAGCAAACTCCGGCGTTAACCTATGCTGCCATCTTGGTTCTCTAGAAATGCCCACTTTCACCTCTCTTATTCAACATAGTACTGAAAGTCCTAGCCACAGCAATGAAACATGAAGAAGAATTAAAAGGCATCCAAAATGGAAAGGAGGATGTAAAAATCATTATTTATAGAAGACATGATATTGTACATAGAAAACCGACAGTCTCCACAAAAAACACACACCTAGATTTAATAAATGAATTCTGCAATGTAGTAGGATACAAAATTTACACCCAATGGTACTTTTATGCACCAATAATGAATTCTCAGAAAGGGAAACCATCCCTAGCCTGTTTAGCTCAGTGGATAGAGCATCAGCCTGTGGACTGAGTGGTCCCAGGATTGATTCTGGCCAAAGGCACATGCCCAGGTTGCGGCGCGATCCCAACTAGGGGGCGTGCAGGAGACAGCCAACCAATGATTCTCTCTCATCATTGATGTTTCCATCTCTCCCGCTCCCTACCTCTCTGAAATCAATAAAAAAATACATTTAAAGGAAGAAAGACAGAAAGACCAAACCAAAAATCCCATTTACCATGGCATCAAAAAATTATAATACTTAAGAATAAACTTAACCAAGGTAAAAGACTTATACTAAGGAAAATACAGGATGTTGAATAAAGAGATAGAGGAAGATATAAGCTTGTGGAAAAATATACGGTCATCATGGATTGGCGGAATTAACATCATTAAAATGTCCATAATACCCAAAGCTCTCTACAGATTCAATGTAATCCCTATTAAAATAGCAACAGCATATTTCACAGATCTACAACAAATACTCCAAAAATTTATGTGGAACCAAAAAAACAGCCCATTTAGCAACAGTAATCTTGAGAAAGAAGAACAAAGGTGGAGGGATAACAATACAAGATATCGAATTATACTCCAAAGCCATACTAATCAAAATAGCCTGGTACTGGCACAAAAACAGGCATATACATCAATGGAACAGAACAGAGAACCCAGGAATCTACCCAAGCCTTTATGCTCAACTAATATTTGACAAAGGAGGCAAGAGCATACAATAGAGTCACAACAGTCCCTTCAATAAATATTGTTGGGAAAATTGGACAGATAAACGTGCAAAAAAAATGAAACAGTACACAAACATATACCATACACAGGATTAAACTCAAAATGGTTAAAAGACCTAAATGTGAGTAGGGAAACCATAAAAATCCTAGAAGAAACCATGGGCAGCAAAATCACAGACATCTCTTGAAGCAGGGGGTCCCGCAGGGGTGAGGCGAACAGAGTCCTAATGAAGCATGTCCGACTCCGGATACCAGATTCAGTGACGCAGATCTGAGTTTATTGTGTAAGTGCAGCAACATATATAACATTCCAGAACAATCAGAAGTTTACACCATCGTTAGGGCAACCAATGGTAGGAAAGATCAGGGTACTATGTAGGGGCTCTAGGGTGCTTACTCAGGTGGGCGCTGCCACTTCCCGGTGTGCTGAGGAAGCTTGTATAGGCGGAGTGCGCTCACGCCATTGCATCCGCCATTGCACTGAGATAAATCTCCTTAGCTCTTCCCACATCTCCCCCTTCTTTTCCTATTAGTGCCTGCTGGACGTGTATGATCATGGCTTGCTGGGCACTTAGCTTATTGAACATGTTGTATAAACAGTGAAATAAATAATACTATTCCTATGACGAATCCTACTATCATGACACCCCAAATGAGGAGGTTGGCTGGGTTTAACCAGGAAGTTAGACGGCTGAGGGCATCACTTAAGAAACTAAACTCAATGGGTTTCACTCAGGTATTACTGAATGAGGTACTAGGTATATCCACCCTTGTCCCAGGGAAGTTCCATTATCTAGAGTCCACTTAAGGAGGTTAGGGCTACTACTATCAGCCCATACCGTCCCATTCTATGGCAATGAGTCCAGTTCCACTCCATCACAGGGTAAGCCCACAGAGCAGTCAGACACTTGGACAGCTGGGAATTGTAGGCTGTCAGCGCTGACAGGCATGAGCACCCCTGGATGAGGTATGGCCGCCCATACATGTTGTGCTCACGCCTGAGAGTTCACTGCTATGATGGCACACATTAATAGGAATAATGTCCCTTCTGAAGGATTGCCTTCTGGTGCCATGTGTGCAGCTTGTTCCTGTAGATTCTTGATGTCTCCCCAGGTAATGTTGTGGTCTCATCAATGTCTTGGTTGCCTCCACCATCGGGGCTGGTTGTCCTCTATGGTCAGGTCCTCCATTTCCTCTACCGGGGGTGATGGTGGTGGTGTTCTACGGCTCATTGCTCGTGGTGCAGGGTTTGATGTTACGGGCAGGAATCCACGCGGGATTTTTCTCACCTTCTGGAAAATCACAATCAAACCCTCTCCCTTGGGTTAAGAGTGGCGCGGGGCCCTTCCAAGCCCCAGTTAGTGAATCTCTCCACCGGACCAAGGGGAGAGGTGTTGGTACGTCTGAGACCCGCCCCCCCCCAATGTTTGAAAATGGGAGGAAGACCATCGGGGGCAAAATGAAAATAATTGAGAGTTAATAAGGCCTGTTGTAATAGTTGTTAGGGCGTGCCTGTATTTCCCCCTTCTTTTTCTTTTTGAATCTGGGTTTCTAGTTCTTTGTTTTGTTGTTCTATTATGGCTTGTCCCTGTGGGTTGTATGGTATGCCAGTAACGTGCTTGATGTTATGTTTCATGAGGAATTGCTGAAAAGCCTCGCTAGTGTAGCAGGGGCCATTATCTGTTTTAATTTTCCAAGGGAAGCCTAATGTTAAAAATGCTCCCTTGAGGATTGCTATTGTGTGGCGAGTCTTTGCACCTGTGTGAGCTGAGCATATGTGGCCCCAGAGCAAGTGTCAATGATTACATGTATATGTTTGAGCCTACCAAAGCTTGGAATATGGGTCACATCTGCTTGCCATAAGGCATTGAGTTGGAGCCCCCGGGGGTTGACCCCTTGTGGCTGGAGGGGGCCTAAAAGCAATAGGGGGCCGCAGGTTTTGCATGCCTGTATGAAATGCTCGCAGCTAGAGAGGGTTAAATGAGGAAATAGCTTGTGCAAGCTAGTTGCCCTCTATCTCTGGATTGTTTTTCCTTTTGTCTTCATGGCTGGAATTTCCTTATAATTTCTCTCTGTTGCATGAATTCACATGGTCTTGGAGTTGTTTTCTGAAAATATATAAACGTATTCTTGACCAAAGTTTAATAAAGGAAACTTTACTTGGGGTTCTACTTATTTTTGCTTAAATGAATTTCCTTTGGCTTATGTTGACACCACGTAGGTTTTTCATAGGTGTCTTGCTGTTAGCATTATAAATGAAAAAATTAATTTTCAAGTAAAAATATTAAAGCATTTAAGGCATTTACTTAAAAGGTTATTATTTCACTACCCCCCCTTTTTTATTTTTTAATATTAGGAGGTTTTTGGAAATTTTTTAGTGTAGCCTTGATAAATTTTAATTTTTTGTATAAAAATATGACTGCTTTAGGTTTATAGTATGTTAAGCAATTTATCTATGAAATGAAAATTTTGGTTATAATATGCTGTTATAAAATGTTAAAAATTGCCGAAACCGGTTTGGCTCAGTGGATAGAGCGTCGGCCTGCGGACTGAAAGGTCCCAGGTTCGATTCTGGTCAAGGGCATGTACCTGGGTTGTGGGCACATCCCCAGTAGGAGATGTGCAGGAGGCAGCTGATCGATGTTTCTCTCTCATCGATGTTTCTAACTCTCTATCTCTCTCCCTTCCTCTCTGTAAAAAATCAATAAAATATATTTAAAAAAAAAATGTTAAAAATTATTAATGAGCTTCTGTTATTTTAAATTATATCTTAAAATTCTACTGCTGTATTTTAAGAAATATTATATAAAATAACTTGTTTTGCCCTTTCTTAGAGGTAAAAACTCAAGATATATATTTATTAATTTTTATTTGATAAAGCTTTCTATGTGATTTCAAACACATTAAATTGGCTTTATTTAAAAATCCTTTAAGAAGAGAGAATAAACTTTTGAAAATATTTCAGGGCCCATGAAATATTTCAAAGTCATTCCTTGGTTATAGTACTTTTTATAATTATTAAGAGATATTAATTAAATTAAAACTGACAAGATTTTCTTTTTATACTTTAGGCATTTAGTTACCACAATTATAATTTTTTTCCAATTTAATTTAACTAGAACTGTAAACTTTTAGCTGCCAAGTTAAACATTCAGCATTTCTTTAGATTAATAAGAGTAGGTGCTTGCTTTCCTGTGTAATCTTAAGTATATTTAGTATTTAGTATTGGAAGGGTTAAAGAGAAGAAAACTGGACAGAGATAAGTTTGTTTTGCTTGCTGGGGGGCTGGGGGGGTGACTCCTTGAGACCCGCATACCTTAGATAAGCAAAAACCAATAAAGAACTCTCTCTCCATGCTCTCCATGGCAACGGTCTCTCTCTCTCTCTTTTTTTCTGTTCATTCTCTGCATTAACCATTTGGATATCGGGAATATTGTTGCAGATCCTGTGGCATTTGCTGAAGCTGTGGGGTTAACATTCACAGGAAAGATTCCAGGGGTCTCTAGCCCTAAAGACTTCTTTGCTCTATCTCTCTGGCTACACAAAGATTGATATATCCCCTTCCATGGATTATCATCCGTGTTCCCCACGAAAGGATTACTTGGGGGCCGCTGGGAAGTTAAACTTTTTGTTTGCTCTGAGAGGGGAGCGAGGGAGTGACTCCGGCAGGAAGCCTCCTGGTGAGACTCCCCTGCTTTAACCTCACTTGAGGTTTTTTCTGTCTTAGTTTCAGCCTTCCTTGAGCTTTGAGAAACTACTTTTGGCTTGTTGAAAACAGCCCAGGAATGTGCGGGGGCAGAGGGCTCTGGAGGGGAATAGGGATGTAAAGGGTCTTCTGTTCCCCTGCCAGCACCGCTGGATATCCCAGGGCTTTTGTAGCTCCCTTTCTGTTACCTTTACTCAATGCTCTGTAACAACGCATGGGGAGAAGGTTTCCCATCTTTACAGAGGGGCACTCACCGACCTGACGATTTCTTGCCGGGGTCCCTGTTCTCAGCGCCAGAACGAAGCAGGGGGTCCTGCGGGGGTGAGGCCGACGGAGTCCTAACGAAGCATGCCCGACTCCAGAGACCAGGTTCAGTGACGCAGATCTGAGTTTATTGTGTAAGTGCAGCAACATATATAAGATTCCAGAACAATCAGAAGTTTACACCATCCTTAGGGCAACCAATGGTAGGAAAGATAAGGGTACTATATAGGGGCCCTAGGGTGCTTACTCAGACAGGCGCTGCCACTTCCCGGTGTGCCGAGGAAGCTTGTATAGGCAGAGTGCGCTCACGCCATTGCATCCGCCATTGCACTGAGATAAATCTCCTGAGCTCTTCCCACAATCTCTCATAGCAATGTGTTTACAGATACATCTCTAAGGACAAAGTAAACTAAGGAGAAAATAAAAAAAAATAGGAATACATTAAAATAAAAAGTGCACAGCAAAAGAAACCATCAACAAAATGAAAATGGAGCCCACAGTATGGGAGGACATATTTGGCAAGGATCCATGTGATAAAGGGTTAATATCCAAAATGTATAAGAAACCCATACAACTTAACCAAAGAAGAGTAACAGGGTGACCAGGCTGGCAGGGGGGTTAGTGAGGGATGACTACACAACTGAACAGCAGGCTGTGTGGGGTGACCAGGGTGGCAAGGGGGTTAGTGTGGGATGACCAAATGACTGAAGAGCAGGCTGAGTGCGGAAACCAGGCTGGCCGGAGGGTTATTAAGGGATGACCAAATTACTGAACAGCATGCTGCAAGGGCTGACCAAGCTGGATGGGGGCCAAGAGTGGTGAGCCGGCCTGCAGGGTGGCACTGAGAGATGACCAGAACAGCAGGGGGAGCAGTAAGAGGCAACCAGGTCAGAGGGAGGGGGCAGTTAGGGGCAACCAGACCAGCAGGGGGGCAGTTGGGGGCAGTTAGGCTGCCAGGAGGGCAGTAAGGGGTGACCAGGGCAGCAGGGGGGGGGCAGGTAGGAGCAACCAGGCAGGCAGGTAGGTGAGCAATTAGGTGCCCGTGGTCCAGGATTGTGAAAGGGATGTAAGACTGCCAGTTTAGGCTCCATGCCCAGAATCAGGCCTAAACCTACAGTTGGATATCCCAAGAGGGGTCCCAGATTGGAGAGGGTGCAGTGCAGGCTGGGCTGAGGGGACCCCCCCACACACACACTCACGCACGAATTTTGTGCACCAGGCCTCTAGTAAAAGTATAATTTCAAGAAAAAGAATAAATACTGGGACTCTCAGAATCCCACTGAACATGGTCCCTGTGTCATCCATTTTCACTCAGGTGGGGTCAAGACCTCAGCTATGAAATACTCTGCCTCATGAATATACAAAAGAGAGGAGGTAGACCAGGTTAAATATGGGTAATCTGTGCCCTGAGGGCATCACCCACAGCCACACCCTCCCCTACAGAAGTGCTCACAGCACAGCCCTCAGCATGGACTGGAGATGGAGAAACTTCCTCCTGGTGGTCATGGTGACGGGTAAGGGGCCCCTGTCCTGGGTTATGGAAGGTCCAGGGAGAGTCAAGGGAGATTCCACTAACTCCTGTCTCCTCCCCACAGGTGTCCACTCCCAGGTGCAGCTGGTGCATTCTGGGGCTGAGGTGAGGAAGCTTGGGGCCTCTGTGAAGGTCTCCTGCAAGGCTTCTGGATACACCTTCACCAGTTACTGCATGCACTGGGTGCGACAAGCCCCACGACAGGGGCTTCAGTGGGTGGGGAGGGTTTACCCTGGCAATGGAGACACAAACTACGCACAGAAGTTCCAAGGCAGAGTCTCCATAACTGGAGACACGTCCACGAGCACAGCCTGCATGGAGCTCAGCAGCCTGAGAGCTGAGGACACGGCCGTGTATTATTGTGCAAGAGACACAGTGAGGGGAAGTCAGTGTGAGCCCAGACACTAACCTTCCTGAGAAGTCAGCAAGGCTGTGCTCCAGGGGGCGCTCAGGACACCAGGGGGCACAAGAATGCAGCCCCAGGAGCAGGAGCAGAGGGATTTGGGGAAGGAAGGGCCTTCCTGTTGGGTGGAGGGATTTCCTCTCAAGCTCTCAGCTGCCTCCAGGGACAGCTCCTGCTCTTTCTCTGAGGCTCTAATTTCCCACTTTCTCACTGCAGACCCCAGAGGATGGGGTAACACTGCTGCTGGCAGATGACATGTGGGCAGTGATGGGGACTCTCCCCAACATGATACTGTACATAGAAAACCCGAAGGACTCGACCAAAAACTGCTAGATTTAAGGAAAGAATTCAGCAGTGTGGAAGGTTACAAAATTAACACCCAGAAATCAATGGTACTTTTATGCACCAATAATGAATTCTCAGAAAGAGAAACCAAACCAACAATCCCATTTATCAGTACATCAAAAAATTATGATAATTAAGAATAAACTTAACCAAGCAGGTAAAAGGCTTGTACTCAGAAAAATACAGGATGTTGAATAAAGAGATAGAGGAAGATATAAACAAGTGGAAAACTATACCAGGATTATGGATTGGTAGAATTAACATCATTAAAACGTCCATATTACCCAAAGCACGCTTCAGATTCAATGTAATCCCTATTAAAATAGCATCAGCATATTTCACAGATCTACAACAAAAATTTATATGGAACCAAAAAAATCCCCAATTACAAGAGCAATCTTGAGGAAGAAAGACAAAGGTGGAGGGATCACAATATCAAATATCGAATTATACTCCAAAGCTATAGTAATCAAAACAGCCTGGTACAGGTGCAAGAACAGGCCTATACATCAATGGAACAGAACAGAGAACGCAGACATCTACCCAAGCCATTACACTCAATTAATATTTGACAAAGGAGGCAAGGGCATACAATGCAGTCACAACAGTCCCTTCAATAAATATTGTTCTGAAAATTGCACAGATAAACGTACAAAAAATATGAAACAATACACGAACATACACCATACACAGGATTAAACTCAAAATGGTTAAAAGACCTAAATGTGAGTAGGGAAACCATAAAATTCCTAGAAGAAACCATGGGCAGCAAAATCTCAGACATCTCTCATAGCAATGTGTTTACAGATACATCTCCCAGGACAAAGGAAACTAAGGAGAAAATAAACAAATGGGAATACATCAAAATAAAAGGTGTCTGCACAGCAAAAGAAACCATCAACAAAATGGAAAGGGAGCCCACAGCAAGGGAGGACATATTTGGTACGGATCCATGTGATAAAGGTTTAATATCCAAAATGTATAAGAAACCCATACAACTTAACCAGAGGAAGACAAATTATCTGATTAAAAAATAAGCAAAGGACCTAAATACACATTTCTCCAAAGGGAACTTACCGATGGCCAAGAGACATATGAAAGGTCAACCAACAAACTCGTATGCATATGTGCATCACCCAGGGACACAGACAGTAGGATGGTGAAGATCTGGGCACCTGGGGCCGGGCTAGAAGGTGTCAATGGGGGATGAAGGGAACATGTGTAATACCTGCAACAGTAAAGGTATAATTTAAAGAAAAAGAATTAGGACTTGGACCCTCAGACTCCCACTGAACATGGTCACCCATCTTTGCCTTTACCACCCTGTCCTTTGTTCCTGTACATCTGGGTTAACACTCATTGACATCAGCATGACCACCATCAGGAGAGCACTTCTTGGCCATATGTCTGTCCACATTGGAGACTTTCCTATGAGGCCCTTTGCCCGTTTTTCAATTGTATTGTTGTCTTCCTTTTGTTAAGTTGTATGAGTCCCAATACATTTTGGAGATTAACCCCTTGTCAGACGTACCCCTGCTGTTGCAAATGGTAAGAGTTCCTTCTTTTTCACGGCTGCATAGCATTCATGGGGTAGATGTACAACAGTTTTTTTTATCCAATCATCTGCTGTCAGGCACTTAGTCTGTTTCCAAAGCTTAGCTGTTCTAAATTGCACTTTTATGAGCATAGGGGTGGATGCATTCTCTCTGATGAGTTTTTGGGTTTCTTCGGATGTATTCCTAGAAGTGGGATCACTGGGTCAAATAGGAGTTCCATTTTCAATTATTTGAGGAAACTCTATACTGTTTTCCATAATGGCTCCACCAGTCTGCATTGCTAAAGGACCAAATTAACTGATGAATTAAAATAGACCCAGAGACATAGAAGCATGAAAAGACCATAGAACCTCAGAAGGAAGCCAGGGGAGGGTGGGTGGAAGGAGATCAACCAATGAATGTGTCTGTACATATGCCTAACCCGTGGACACAGACAATGGGGTGGTTGGGGCCTGGAGAGGGAATGGGAGCGAGAGGGGAGAGGACAATGGGGAGAAGGGGGTCTTATACAATACCATCAACAATAAAGATTTGAAGAGACAGAGAGAGAGAGAGAGAGAGAGAGAGAGAGAGAGAGAGAGAGGAGAGAGGGAGAGAGAGAGAGAGAGAGAGAGAGAGAGAGAGAGAGAGAGAGAGAGAGGAGAGAGGGAGAGAGAGAGAGAGAGAGAGAGAGAGAGAGAACCTCCTGTTCACTATCCTGGCACCCAGTCCCCGCCTTGCTCTCTCTAACCTTAATGTCACTCCTCACCTTCCCTCCTTAACTTCAAATGCACAAATGGAGCTGCAAACGGTTATTCTCTGGAGCATTTGAGGTCTTGCTCCCCCACAGTTGTCATCAGTTTGGCTCCAATAAAATTTTATAAAATATTCTCTACATGTTAGGACATTTCTTATACCAAAATATTGTCTTTTCCTCATTTACAACATACGTTCATACACGTGTTTTCTCTGTGTGGAGTGGAAAGTTCACACAATTTTTAATAATTGTGAGTTAGTTCTAAAGAGTTCGCACCCTTTGGTATGGGCACTGATGCGCCAACCAGTGAGCCCCACCAGCCAGGGTCCATGTGTAAACGATGGAAATTCTCCCAATTTGAGGGGCTAGGAAACAGGGCTTTTGCACACGCATGGAAGGAAGTTGAGTGTAATCTGTGGTTTCAGGAGGCAGCTGTGTGCTTGTGACAGGGACCACACTTTAGAGACTGAGGCTGCGGCCATAGTCTCCAGCCCAGCCTCTCCTGCCTCCTCACCTGTAGAGGTTTGAGTTATTATAGGGGCAGGAATAGAATGTGGGGGAACCAGCTAGAACTGTATGACATAGTCATCCTGCTCTGTTCCCCGTGATTGTTTATTCAGATTGGAGAAGGCGCCTTCTAGCCTGGCTGGCAGCCACACTGGGACCTGGGAGCTCACCTGGAAGTGCAGCCCCTCCTCCCCATTTGGAGCTGCCAATCATCCTGGAGATGAACAACTTTCCTGAAGGAACCAGCGCGCCAGCCCTTGAAGGTCCCAGCCCTCTGCTCCCTGTCACCTGCCCCTTTGGCAGAGCCTTTGGCTACTTCCCATGTAATCTTCTATCCTTTCACTCAATATAAGCAGCTGGTTTATGGGGCTGCAGAGCAGGTTTGTGTGGGTGACCAGCTGCTCCCCCATATTGCCCGCAGTATTGGAATGAATGCCCATATATCATTCACTCCTGTCTCTGCTCATTTGGCTCAAGTAGTGACAGGTAGCACAGACGATACACTGTCCGATTACATATTTGTGTGTAAGATGTGCTTGGGGACAACAACAAAGAGAACCTATCAGTTTCAAAATAAAAGCATCATTCAATGCAAATTCTTATTCCCAAACCCCAGAAAGGCAACATGGCCCACGGCGGGTGAAGGAGAGTAAGAGGAAGCCCCATCCACATGCCTCTGGGGGAGCACCCCTGGGTCCTCATCAAAACCCCGAGGAAGGAGGACTCTCAATCCTGGAAGCTGCCCCAAAAGGAATGGGGTCAGGGTGACGGGTCTCAGGAAAGGTGGGAGGAAGGGTGGTTAGGACTGGACCCCTTAAGGCCAGAATCCTTGAGTCCTTTCCCATCTGGGGTCGCCCCTAGGATGACATGGTCAGGCCTGCAGCCCAGGGTTCCAGCTGCACTTTATATGCAGACGCCATGCAAATGGGGCTCTCCTCCTGCTCATAAAAGGGGGCCCTTGCCCGGCATGTTGGGGAGACACCCAGAACCCAAGCGCCTGAGACAGGACCCCAGCGGCTCCACCATGGACTTGGTGCCAAGCTGCGTTTTCCTCCTGATCATTTCTCAAGGTCGTTCTCAGGAGTGGGGAGCGCTGAGACCTGTGCCTGTGCCTGTTGTTGCTTCCATGTGATACTCAGTCCACCTTGTGTCTCTGTGTTTGCAGGTGTCCAGTGTGAGGTGCAGCTGGTGGAGTCTGGGGGAGGCCTGGCGCAGCCTGGGGCGTCTCTGAGACTCTCCTGTACACCCTCTGGATTCACCTTCAGTAGCTACGGGATGAGCTGGGTCCGCCAGGCTCCAGGGAAGGGGCTGGAGTGGGTCTCGCCCATTAGAAGTGGTGGTAGCACATACTACGCAGACTCTGTGAAGGGCCGCTTCACCATCTCCAGGGACAATGCCAAGAACTCGCTGTATCTGCAAATGAGCAGTCTGAGAGCCGAGGACACGGCTGTGTATTACTGTGTGAGACACAGTGAGGGGAAGTCAGTGTGAGCCCAGACACTAACCTCCCTGAGGAGACAGCAGGGCTGGGCTGCAGGGGGGGCTCAGGACACCAGGGGGCGCTCAGGACCCACAGCACAGAGAGCAGCCCCAGGAACAGGGGCAGAGTGAGGTGGGGACAGAAGGGCCTTCCTGTTGGGCACAGGGATTTCCTCTCAAGCTCTCAGCTGCCTCAGGGATGGCCCTTCCTTCTCATGTTCTCCCTGCAGACAACAGTGAAGAAGGGACATTGTGTTTGCAGGTGACATGTGGGCAGTGACGTGGACTCTCCTTCACCAAGTCTGTATTTTCTATTTCTCTTTCGTCACAAGGAGACCATTCTTAATGCTCTGGTCATCCTGGGTTTCAGAAACTTTCCCACCAAGAGAGACCCAGTGCAGCCCAGGCCCCTGTGTGCTGACCTCAGGTCCCTGTCCCTATGTTTCCCTCTGACAGGCCCCCTTGTGTTTACCGTTCCCTCTGACAGACCCACCTGGGCCACCGCAACGAGGATCATTCCCCAGGACCTCCCACCACAGCTCTCCGTCCTCCCTACCACTCGCTTCCCTCCTGGTCCTCCTTCACTCAGGTGGATGAGCAAACCCACGCCAATGTCTGGCTTCAATGATCACAAAACCTTTGGTCTGATTTGCTTTGTTTCCTCAGAAGGGGACCCTTGTGGCTACGGGTATGTCCCAGCAGAAGGCTCAGGGTCACCCCCACGTCGGCATTCTTAGCTCCATCATTCCTACCCTAACCATCTGGAAGGCCTGTCATATAAGGACACCCCAGGCCCCAGCAATGAGAACCTAGATATTCCTAAGGTCAGGGTCCAGCCATCACATTCCCCTGAGAGTCAGGGCCTCCGGGGCCCCTCAGGAACCTGGGACAGGTTTCCTTCCTGGGAGCTGGGAGTTGGGTGTGTGAGATTGTGAGTGTGCATGTGTGTGAGCACATGGTAATCTGTTTGGAATTCAGCCATGACACCTGTCTCTCTAGGACACATGACACAGTCGTTTGGACCTCATCTGGAACCTGGAACTTGGCTTAATCTTCAAGCCAAAGCTTTCTTTCCTGAAGGACTCCAGAGATTATGCGTGGCTATTTCAGGAAAGAGAGAGGCAACTGGAACTGGATGGACAATGAGGAAATCACAACACAATGAAGGGACGATCCTGGAGGTGTGTCTGCTCAGACGTGGTGAATTCCCGTCCACGGTAATTCCCCTCCAGGCTCAGGGTAGGTTTTCCCGTGTTGTACGTGGTCCATCCAGTGAATGGGCTTCAGGTTCTGGGGTTGCCTGTCAGTACGGACAGGGTGAGGGCACTGCCAAGAGCCACATGCAGACCCGAGTAGGCATGGAGAGGGAGGTCATAGTGCCTCTGAAATGAGCTGCTGATGAAGCAGGAAAGCCCAACATGCCCTCCTGCTCCCTGGTTAGAACTCAGTTACATGTCCACATGGACAGAGACCCTGATGGTGAAAACAAGGAGGAGCCACCAAGGCTGACCAGGTTTCTGTGACATTAGGTCCATCAGCTCCAGTAATGGGCCGTTATCTGGGTGATTTATTCATTCTGTAATAATGGACAGAGAAAAACAATACTCTTCATATAAAAATGATTTTTCTATATCTGCTCCTTCATATCATTGTTTTACATCAAGACTTTTTATAATTAAACTAGAGGCCCGGTGCATGAAATTCGTGCAAAGGGGTGGGGGCGCATGTGTCCCTCAGCCCAGCCTGCACCCTCTCTGATCTGGGACCCCTCGGGGGACATCCCTCTCACGATCCGGGACCTCTGGATCTTAACCACTTGCCTGTCTGCCAGCCTGATGCCCCTAACTGCTCTCCCCTGCTGGCCTGATTATCCCTTAACTTCCCTCCCTTGCCGCTCTGATTGCCCCCTAACTGCTCTCCTCTGCTGGCCTGATAGCCCACTAACTGCCCTCACCTATATCTATATATCTATTGTCAATATCTATACCTATAATTATATCATCTATATCTACAGTATATCTATATCTATTTCTACATCTATATATCATCTATTTCTAAATCTGTATCTAAATCTATATCTATATCTATATCATCTATATCATCTGTATCTATATCTACTACAGGCTAGGTGCAGGAAACTCGTGTATAAGGGGGTCCCCTCAGGCCAGCCTGAACCCTCTCATATCCGGGACCCTGCAGGGATGTCTCACTGCTGTTTTAACTGCCCCCCGCCCCTGCCGGTCTAGTCACCCCTAACTGCCACCCCTTCCAGCCTGACCACCCCTAAACGCCTCTACCTGCTGACCTGATCCCCCTTAACTGCCCCCTTGCCAGACTGCTCGCCCATAACTGACCCCCTTTTTCCAGCCTGGTCACTCCTCACTGCCCTCCCTTCTGGCCTGGTTGCACCCAACTGACCCCTTGCCGGCCTGATCACTCATAACTGCCTCCACCCCATGAACTCTTCACCACTCACTGCCCCCCTGCCGGCCTGGTCACCCCACTCAGTCTGCCGTTTGGTCATTGAGTGAGGGCATCCTGAACAATTTGCATATTGTTATTACTAGTACAGATATCTATATATGTATATATCTATGTCTATATCTATATATCTATATCTATATCTATATCTATATCTATATCTATATCTATATCTATATCTATATCTATCTATATCTTTATCTATCTATCTATGTATATGGGAGCAGAGGCACATTGATTTTATCCCTAAGGAGTCACTGACTGTGCCCACATCCTACTTCCTGACCCCCTCCTGCAGCACAGCCCCTGGTGAGGAAGGAGAGGTCCCTGGGCACGGTGACCAGGACTCCACGGAGGGCCTGGTTCTCTCAGAAACAGTCAGAACCTCCTCCAGGAGAAGCCTCAGACACCCGGACATCCCTCACTTCTTGCCCTTTGTATGTGCAGACACCTCCCATATACAAATGCCCACACGGCCACCAGACACACAGACACAGTTGGCGACCACTTAAATGCAGGGCCTCCTCACCCTGGGGATACTTTCTGGGGGACAAGGACCTCACCTGCAAGACATGACTCCCATGTGGCTCTTCCTCTTCCTGCTGTCAGCTCCCAGATGTGAGTGACTCAGGGCTTAGACGTGAGGAGATGGAGACCCTGCATCTGAGCCCAGGACTCACTGTGTTCTCTCTGTCCCAGGTGTCCTGTCCCAGGTACAGCTGCAGGAGTCGGGCCCAGGACTGGTGACGCCCTCGCAGACCCTCTTGTTAAGGGTCCTCAGAAAACACTTGGCTTAATTCACCTCAGCTAGGATTCAGTGAGACTGCAAAGCCATGCCCTGAAGGCAGGACCAGTCAAAGACTGGATGCCACTCAGTCTGGCTCTCCCACCCAGTGTTAAGGGGATGGATCTCATGATGTCAAAGGCCCACCCAGAAGTGATGTAACTTCCTGTAATTCGAGTATATAATAAACAGCTTTCTGAGCTGGTGCTCTCTCTGTGCCTTTCCCTCCAGAGGGCAGGCTCTCTCGCCTGTCCCTCAAGTCAGAGGGCAGACACCACCCAGCCCAAGCTTTTAATCTATTTTATGTCTGTCTTTCATTATTCTTTAATCCCTAAAGCGTGTCCTAGCTTGCTTTAATGGGTTCAAGGCTCCCCCTCATGCAGGACAAGGAGAGGAGACCACAGCCCCAAGCACACACGCCATACCCCCTCCCTCACCTGCGCTGTCTCTGGTTACTCCATCACCAATGGTTATTGGAGCTGGATCTGCCAGCCCCAGGGAAGGGGCTGGAGTGGATGGGGTACATATGTTATGAGATTAGCACTTCCTACAGCCCCTCCCTCAAGAGCCGAACCTCCATCTCCAGAGACACGTCCAAGAACCAGTTCTCCCTGCAGCTGAGCCCTGTGACCACAGAGGACATGGCCGTGTATTACTGTGCAAGACACAGTGAGGGGAAGTCAGTCTGAGCCCAGACACTAACCTCCCTGAGGAGACAGCAGGGCTGGGCTGCAGGGAGCATTCATGAGCAGCAGGGCACAATCTGGACCAGCACAGGGCCCTGACCAGGAGCAAGTGGAGAGTTGTGCAAAGATACCATTTCCTGCTCTGTCTTAAATTAGTTTTTCTCCCAGGCTCAGCCTCAGAGCTCACAGAAAGCCCTTTCCCGTGTCAAGTTTTAGGGATTGTATTTGTGAACAAAAAGGGGGCTCTGTTCTAAATCTGACAAAACTCAGTGACTGACAGGACCCTCACAGGAGGCTCTGATCACACATCCTACCTGGGCAGTCCTGGGGGTGGGCGCGCCCAGGCCTCTGACTTCTTTACTAAAAGGCTCATCTTTGCCTTAAGCACCCAGTCCATGCTTCCTGTGCATCTGGGTTAACACACCTTTGACATCAGCATGACCACCCTCAGGAGAGCACCTCCTGTTCACTGTCCTGGCACCCAGTCCCCACCTTGCTCTCTCCCACCTCCATGTCACGCCTCACCTTCCCTCCTTAACTGTAAATGCACAAACACAGCTGCAAACGGTTATTCTCTGGAGCATTGGAGGTCTTGCTCCCCCACAGTTGTCATCCATTTGGCCCCAATAAAATCTTATATAACATTCTCTACATGTTTGGACATGTCTTACAGCAACATGTTGTCTTTTCTTCATTGACAACCTACTTTCATACATGTTTCTTCCCCGTGTGGAGAGGGAAGTGCACACAATTATTAAAAACCTGCTACCTGGACGGAAAGAATTCACAGGTGTTGGAGATGACAAGTTTGCTGTTAGTTGTCATGGCCGTAAGTGTCCCATCGTTTTCCAGCCAAGAAGGTGTGACTGGAGGTTGAGCATCGACCTATGAACCAGTAGCTCACAGTTCGATTCCTTGGTCAGGGCACATGCCTGGGTTGCAGTCTCCATCCCCAGAGAAGCGAGGGCAGGAGGCAGCCAATCCATGATTCTCATCATGGATGATCCCATTACTCTGCTTGCCTCCTCTCTGAAGTCAAGGAAAGTGTATAGAAAAGGAGAAGGAAAGGAAGTATCCTTCCCCAGCTTTTCTGTCTCCCCCTGTGACACTCTGGCAGGTTCCCCTGCTGGTTGAATTGGCATAAAATCCACAGCATAAATGTACCACCACTTTGAAGTGTTGACATGAGAACCTCTAAGCCTGTGCAGAGTATTTTTCAGAGTTGATTTACCCAATCTTGATAACCAGAACAGCAAGCCCACCTTTTTCTGTTCCTGGGATTGAGGGTCACCAAAAGCATGGAGCATTTATTACAAGCAGATTCAGGCTTCCTGCACGGGGAGGGGGCCACTAATGGGCTGCCACTGAAGCCTGTGGTCTCGGGTGTTTATGTGCCACCAGCCTGCTCTGTGTCTACCCGTGTGCCCACCTGATTGGCCCCTCATTGTTCTTGCCCACAAGGGACCTGCACAGCCCTGTTCCCTTGTGTGCGTTCACCTTATTGTCGCGGGCCCTCCCTCGTTTCCCAGGCCTCCCGCTCAGAGTCCAGAAACATTCTGTTATGTCTGCCTGGGTGGTCCCTGTGGTTGGGCTGCTCAGACTGCCCCGCCTACCCTCCATCTGCCTTTGTTTCCCATGGGCCCTGCCCTGTCTGCCTGCCCATCCAGCTAACTCCTGTCAAAGCTGCCCCTTCTGGATGTGTGTCTGGGGTCCTCCAGGAACAGGAAGCTCATCTTCCTAAAACACAGGGTCTCCTTAAAAACACCTGAGTCACTGCTCAGCCTGAGCCCCTCCTCCCACCTCTGCTGGCCTGGGATGGGCGCTGGGCCCCGTCTGTTTTCTCTGTTGTTGGTAGATTTCTGGGAGGTTGCTCTTCTCCCTTCTCGTTTTCTGTTTGTTCAAAAGGAGTCACTGAGCAGAAGGGGCTGAAGCAAAATGGTGGCGTAGGCAGCTCCAAACTCTTGTTCCTCTACAAAAACATCAAAAAACAAACCGACACTATCAGAACTGGCATCTGTCAGGCTCTCAAACACAGTCAGAGACCTGCAGCAACTGAGAAAACCTGAGTCAGGTACATGCTACACAGAGAGGGAAGGAGCCCCGGGGTGTGGCTCAGGGGTTGAGCATCAGGCCTGGAACCAGGAGGTCTCAGGATGGATCCTGCTCAGGGCACATGCCTGGGTTGCGGTCAGGGTCCATGAGAAACAAAGGCAGGTGGACTGTAGGCCGGGGCTGGCATGGCAGTCTGAGCAGCCTCCTCACAGAAACCAATCTGGCAGAAATAATAGAATGTTTTTAGATTTAGAGGGGGAGGCAGCCCATCCACTTCTGTCTCTCTCGATGTTTCTACCTCTCTATCACTCTCCCCTCCCCTCTCTCTAAAATCAATTTTAAAAACATATTTTAAAAGAATGAAGAGAGAAAGAAGGCTTTGTTGTGTTTGACCTGCCCATGCCCACCCCCTCCCCAGCATGATTACACTTTCCAAGAGGTGGTGGCAGCCTTCCCAGGCGAAAAAGTAATTACAGTCCCAGATTCCTGTGTCCGTCTGTCCTCACCTGGGGCTGTGGGAGAATGGACAAAGGTGGCCGCTCTCCTCTGAGAAGGGAGGTGCTCACCTGCCTCTAAGGAGGAAGTGGTGCCTCAACTATCTACCCAGGGTTTTGCTTCCAAGAGCCATCATATTCCATTTTTAATCATTTTTTGTAATTATTTAATTTTTATTATTTGTTTAATTTTTATTATTTTTCTGTTTGTTAATCTTCTCCCAAGGATATTTTTTCATTGGTTTTTAAGGTGAGAAAGAGGCGGGGGGGCATGGATGAGAGAGAAACACATGGATTGATTTTCTCCAGGACCAGCCCCGACCAGGGAAAGAGCCTGCAAGAAAGGTAAGTGCCCTTGACCAGAATCCAACCTGGGACCCTTCATTCCACAGTGCTAGGGTTCCTGTCCCAACATCAAGAATGGTTCAGGAATCTGGAGAAGGCCGTGCGTAGATTAAAGAGCCCAGGGACAAATAATGAGTGCGGAGACCAGATATAATTTTAAAAGGCATTTGGGTGTCAGAGGAGCTTAGCTAAAGAAGCTAAGATCTAAGGTCTTAAGTCTAAGGTCTTAGATTCTCTCATCGTCCCCAGGACCTCATGGTTTTTATTAACACAACTTGTCCTGAAGAAAGGCAGAGATATACACTTCAAAGGGTATACAGAAACATTGTCAGAAGGGAGGAATTAGCCTACAGCTCTACAGGGGCTGTACAGGTGTTTGGCCAGTAGGAGGCAATAACATGTAGATAAAGATGCTTTTTAGCTGTCTGGCAGCCGCAATCAATAATCCCTTTTCAAGTTTGGGGAAATGCCTTTAGCCATTCCCAGATGCAGGTGACGACTTGTGTGACTCAACCCTGTTGAGTCCCCAAGTATCATCAACCTTTTGATGAAACTCTTGAAATTATGACATGCTGGAATTGGTCTCCAGCACCACAGGACCATGCTCTATCCACTCAGCCAAACCAGCTAGGACTCATTTTTTAAGTGATGGAAACTCCCACTTTGAGGGGCTGCAAACAGGGCTTTTGCACAGGAACAGCAGGGAAGTTGAGTGAAATGTGTGCCTTCGGGAGGCAGCTGTGTGCTTGTGAGAGTGGCAGCAGGTTTGAGACAGAGCCCACAGCCACAGTGTCCAGCCCAGGATCTCCTGCCTCCTCACATGTAGAGGTTCGAGTTTTGCGTAGGATCTGATTGACGAAAATAACAAGGAGAATCTTTCAGTCTCAAAATGAAAGCATCATCCATTGCAGTCTTCTTAATGAATCCCAGAAAGGTGACATGTCCCACGACCGGGGAAGGAGAGTGAGAGGAAGTTCCATCCATGCGCCTCTGGGTGAGGCCCTGGGTCCTCATCAAAACCCCAGGAAGGAGGACTCTCAATCCTGGAAGCTGCCCCCAAAGGAATGGGGTCAGGGTGATGGGGCTCAGGAAAGAAGGGAGGAAGCGGAGTCAGGACATGACCCCTTGAGACCAGCATCCTTGAGTCCTTTCCCATCTGGGTCGCCCCTAGGATGACAAGGTCAGGCATGCAGCCCAGGGTCCCAGCTGCACTCTTATATGCAGACTCCATGCAAATGGGGCTCTCCTCCTGCTCATAAAAGGGGGCCCTTGCCCGGCATGTTGGGGAGACACCCAGAGCCCAAGTTCCTGAGACAGGACCCCAGCGGCTCCACCATGGACTTGGTGCCAAGCTGCGTTTTCCTCCTGATCATTTCTCAAGGTCATTCTCAGGAGTGGGGAGCGCTGAGACCTGTGCCTGTGCCTGTTGGTGCTTCCATGTGATTCTCAGTCCACCTTGTGTTTCTGTGTTTGCAGGTGTCCAGTGTGAGGTGCAGCTGGTGGAGTCTGGGGGAGGCCTGGTGCAGCCTGAAACTCTCATGTGCAGCCTTTGGATTCACTTTTGATGACTACTACATGAGCTGGGTCCGCCAGGCTCCAGGGAAGGGGCTGGAGTTGGTCGCATACATTAGTAGTGCTAGCGGTACCATATACTATGCCAACTCTGTGATGGGCCGCTACACCATCTCCAGAGACAACGCCAAGAACACGCTGTACCTGCAAATGAGCAGCCTGAGAGCCGAGGACACGGCCGTGTATTATTGTGCGAGATACACAGTGAGGGGAAGTCAGTGTGAGCCCAGACACTAACCTCCCTGAAGAGACAGCAGGGGTGGGCTGCGGGGAGTGTCCAGGACACCAGGGGCCGCGCAGAGTCCCTGAACACAAGGACCATCCCAGCAGCAGGTGCAGTTGGAGGTCTGGGCTGGTTCCTGCGTGGCTTCCTCTTCATGTCACAGTTTCCCCCAGGGAACCTCTGGATCTTGATTTTGCATGTATGTCTGAGTCTCTGAGTGAGAAAAGTCTGTTGTGAAGAGAGACAACTTTTTCGTGTGGCCAAACCACAGAGACTTTCTTTGGGAAAGTCTTGTGTCCAAATAATAATTATCTAATTCTGACCCTGGTCACCTAAATCCAACCAGAGGCTCTGACTACTCAACAGGCTCTGTGGGGCCTGTGCAACTCAGCCCCACAGACTCAGGATCCCAGGCAGCAGGATGGGAGCATGTTAAACGGTGGGCACCAGAGTAATGTGACCCCAAAGCTAGGGAAGAAAAACCTTTGTGGTGAAGGTCATTGACCTGTCATGGTGCTCATAGCAACAAGAATAGGTGTCACCAGGCAGAGGCATAGGGACCCACACCAGATTGGTACAGATGTCCAGGGTGACGACAAGCACACATCAAGGTACATTAAATGTTTATTACATACATAACTAAATCTCTGAGAAGCACAGGAAGGTCCTTCAGCAAGTCAGACCTGCTTTGATGGAGCCAGGAAAGGAGACTGGTTTGGTGCTTTTATTTTGGTGAGCTGGTGGGATAGGGAAGGAATTCTGCCTTCAGCGGCTTATGTGGTTTCTACCTCCGAGTGACAAATGAAGAGGAGACAAATATTTTGGGTCAGATTCCCATGTGTGGCAGATGGAGAAGAGGCTAGGAATGAGCCAAACATTGTCAGCATTCAAATGTAAAGTAATATAATGTCTAGCCAGGTATTTTCCTTAAAAGTTTTAATATATGACCAAAAATAAGATAAAGGGTCATTACTTGATGACAACAACAATATCTACAGAAAGGAGTGCAAGAACTATTATAAGTGAGGCAGTGGTGCTGCTGATGATGAGAGTGATGATGATGATGATGATGATGATGATGGTGATGGTGGTGATAAGGATGATAATGGTTATGATGACAACGATGGACTGAGACAGGGGTCCTGGTCCAATGAAATGAAGGCTCCTCATACAGACACACCATCACCATGGCTCCTGCAAAGAGTGGTGTCCACCCTTTCCCAGCCGTGTTGAGAGATTTCATTGAAGGGGCAACAATGAATCATGCAGCTTCAGGAATCCATGTTGAGATCATATCAGTCATGACTTCAAATGTATCCAAGTCCTAATTCCATGCACCAGGGAAGGTGTCACCTTCTAGAACAGAAACACTGAGAATGTGAATGTAGAAAACAGGGGTCCCCTTCCCACCAGTTTGCAGTGACAGGTTCCTTATTGCTCTTGACACCTGCCTGCATGATCCATAACGTTTCTACTTCAATCAACTCCTGCTCATCATTATTCAGGTATTTCCTATGATGACATGAGCTGTCTCTATCTCATGCCCTGCACTTCCTTCTGGGACTTCCCTGGAGGAGGCTTTAAAACCACATGTCTAGTAACTCTCTGTCCATGAGCCTCAGGCACATTTCTGTCCTGTGACTCAAATCAAGTCCAGCTTCCTCCCCTCAACCAGTTGCACAGTCAAGTCCACATTTATGGGTAGTTTCCCAGCAGCTCTCCCCCTTGGTACCAGCACCTACTCAAGACCCCGTGGCTGCTATAGCCAATCCACATGGGCAGTGGATGCTCACAATTTCCTAGGGAATTCTTTGTAAAATCACCCAAAACAGATGCCAATAAAGAAAATACTGATGTATTGAACTTTAATAAAAGTAAAACATTTGTCCCACCAAGAATTTCATCAAGGATATTCAATGACAAGCTTAGCATGAGATTATATTTCAGAATCATGTGCCTGATGGGAGAATGTGTGTATTACACAGTAAGGATGTTGTATATTATGGGGGAGAGCCCACCACCATCTGACCACAGTGACCACCAAGGGGAAGTGCAGAGGGAGATTGGAAGGGAGGGATTCCCCTCGGGGTTGAAGTTCCATTTCCTGTGAGAAATTCTACTGTGGAATTCTTGTCACTCACCTCCCTATAAACCCCAACATCACTGATGACACTAGACTGAGAAAACAATTCAATCTCCTTCTACCATCATTTCAGCATATGAAGGATACTATGCTGTGCACATATGCAATCACTGCTTTTATTTCATGTCTTCTCTCCACGTAGAGCCATGACTATTTCTGATGTAACTATTTGGTGTCTCTGCAATAGGCCATGAGCTTGCATAAAGGAGGAGTGTGCGCAGGAAGCTCACACCTGTCAGAATGGCTGCCATCAACAAATCAACAAATGACAAGTGCTGGAGAGGATGTGGAGAAAAGGGAGCCCTCATACTCTACTGCTGTGAATACCAGCTGGTGCAGCCATGATGGAATGCAGTATGGAGTTTCCTCAGAAAATTAAAGATGGAGCTGCCAATTGAGCAAGTGATCCCACTTTTAGGAATATATGCGGAGGGACCACAAACACCAATTTGAAAAAATGTATGAACAATTATGTTCATAGCAGCACAATTTGTATTAGCTAAGATCTGGAAACAGCCCAAATGCCCATGAGTAGCTGAGTGGATTAAAAACCTGTGGTACATTTATGCCACGGAATACTATGCAGCAGTAAAAGAAAAGGATCTCTTACCCTTTGGGACAGCATGGAGGGACCTGGAGAGTATCATGTAAATGAAATAAGCCAGTCAGAGAAAGAAAAGTATCACAGGATCTCACTCATATGTGAAATGTAATTAACAAAATAAACTGATGAAGAGAATGGATACAGAAACCTGGAAGCATGGAGCGGACTGGAGAATCACAGAGGGAAGTCGTGGTCGGGTGGGAGGGTGTGTGGGAAGAGGTCAACCAACAAACTCATATGCATATGTGCATCATCAAGGGACACAGACAATAGGGTGGTGAAGACCTGCGCACCCGGACCGGGCTAGAAGGTGTCAATGGGGGATGGAGGAGACATGTGTAATACCTTCAACAATAAAGGTTTAATTTAAAGAAAAAGAATTAGGACTTGGACCCTCAGACTCCCACTGAACATGGTCCCTGTGTCACCCATCTTCTCTCAGGTGGGGTCAAGACCTCAGCTATGAAATACTCTGCTTCATGAATATGCAAAAGAGAGAAGGAAGGCAAGGTTAAATATGGGTAAGTCTGTGCCCTGAGGGCATCACCCACAGCCACACCCTCCCCTAAAGAAGTGCTCACAGCACAGACCTCAGCATGGACTGGAGCTGGAGAGCCCTCCTCCTGGTGGCCATGGTGACAGGTAAGGGACTCCTGTCCTGGGTGAAGGAGGGTCCAGGGAGAGTCAAGGGGGATTCCACTGACTCCTGTCTCCTCCCCACAGGTGTCCACTCCCAGGTGCAGCTGGTGCAGTCTGGGGCTGAGGTGAGGAAGCCTGGGGCCTCTGTGAAGGTCTCCTGCAAGGCTTCTGGATACACCTTCACCAGCTACTGGATGCACTGGGTGCGACAGGCCCCAGCACAGGGGCTTGAGTGGATGGGGATGGTTCACCCTAGCTATGGAAACACAAACTACGCACAGAAGTTCCAAGGCAGAGTTTCCATGACCAGAGACACGTCCATGAGCACAGCCTACATGGAGCTCAGCAGCCTGAGAGCCGAGGACACGGCCGTGTATTACTGTGCAAGAGACACAGTGAGGGGAAGTCAGTGTGAGCCCAGACACAAACCTCCCTGAGGAGACAGCAGGGCTGGGCTGCAGGGGGCGCTCAGGACACCAGGGGGCGCTCAGGACCCACAGCACAGAGAACAGCCCCAGGAGCAGGGACTGAGGGAGGTGGGGAGGGAAGGGCCTTCCTGTTGGGCACAGGGATTTCCTCTCAAGCTCTCAGTTGCCTCCAGGGATGGCTCCTGCTCTTTCTCTGAGGCTCTAATTTCCTGCTTTCTCACTGCAGACCTCAGAGGAAGGGATAACTCTGCTGCTGGCAGATGACATGTGGGCAGTGATGGGGACTCTCCTCACCATGTGTCTGTGTTTCCTGCTTTTCTTTCTCCACAGAGACCATCCTCAGGGCTCTCATTGGCCTGTGGTTGGAACTTTCCCTCCAAGAGAGACCCCAGCACAGCCCAGGCCCCTTTGTGCTGAGCTCACGCTCTGACCCACATGCACTCCTGTCCCCATACGGCCCTTCCTTCTGACAGGCCCACAGTAAATAAAACATGTCACATCCCACGAAGAGTTGAAGCTGGATGGACCCATCTGAATGGTGCAAAGGGCTCTTGAGGGCTGCCCCCTGGTCACCTCCCCTGTACAGGTGCCAGGACTTGCTGTTTCTGGTGCCACAGGAAATGACCTCAGCTCTCTCCCCATAAGTGCCACACCAGCGCTGTTGTGAGATGACAGCAGTGTGCGTATCCCGTGTCATACAGTTTCATAGGGATGTTTAACAAGGTTAATTGGAAATTATCTTATTTCAACAAGCAGCTGACTTGGAAAATCTCTTGGTGAACAAGACAGCTTTACAGTTTTGCAATATTTTTTACTTAAAATCATGGGCTAAAGTTTGACATTTCAAAATGACAGCGTTGGCCGAAACCGGTTTGGCTCAGTGGATAGAGCGTCAGCCTGCGGACTGAGAGGTCCCGGGTTCGATTCCGGTCAAGGGCATGTGCCTGGGTTGCGGGCACATCCCCGGTGGGGGATGTGCAGGAGGCAGCTGATCGATGTTTCTCTCTCATCGATGTTTCTAACTCTCTCTATCTCTCTCCCTTCCTCTCTGTGAAAAATCAATAAAATATCTTTAAAAAAAAAATGACAGCGTTGGATCCTCTGTAGATCAGTCCTTTGAGGACTCAGACGGGATAATAACCCAGGTAGAGGCTGCTTGTGGGGCATGTGTGAAGCTGCAACCAGCACAGCTAGGGTTCAGGATCTGGAGAAGGGGCTGACACACAAATGAAAGCACTAGGCAAGAAATATGAATTTAGGAAATTATGGGGGAGCCAGTTGGAAACTTCCCTTTAGCAGACAAGATCCCTGAAGCCCTTGACCTGTTAGCTTTATTCAACTTAGATACACATCTTTGCCCTCACTTAGGCATGGCAATCCCATAGCAGACAGACTATCTTTAAGGTCAGTAAACATTAGTAAAGATTTACTTTGAGGCTCTTAGGTCCGGATAGTGCTTTGAGCCACCACTATCTCGACAGTATAATTGGTGCATAGCTTTAGCCTTTGCTAAAGCTCAAGGTTCATCAGTCTTCCAAGCTCCTTGTTGCACTTCATGAAAGTGTTTGACAATGGAAATCTTCCAGCCAGCATGTTAATCTATCACAGCATTTTTCCAGCCTCCATGTCATAGGTGCTGGAATGACTAAACCTTCACCACACTCACATCTGCAGGACAGAGGAGACCTCCTGCACTTCCCTCCTTGCCTCTTTGGTGGGTTTCCAGGAGCTATGAGAACCCACTGTGTCTGGAAAGCTTAAAAATCCAAGAGGAAGGAACACTTCCAAACTCTTTTATTAGTCCAGCATTATCCTTATTCCAAAACCAGGTGATACTACTAAGCAAGAGAATTACAGGCCAATATCCCTGATGAACATAGACGCTAAAATCTTCAATAAAATATTAGCAAATTGGATCCAGCAATATATTTAAAAGATAATACACCATGACCAAATGGGATTCATCCCAGGGATGCAAAGCTGGTAGTATATGCACAAATCTATAAACGTGATACAGCACATAAACAAACAGAAAGACAGAAATAACATGACCATATCTATACATTCAGAAAAAGCATTCGACAAAACCCAACACCCACTTTTGATAAATATTCTCAGCAAAGTGGAAGAAGAGGGCTCTTATCTCAATACAATAAATGACATGTATGACAGACCTACAGCCAGAATCATACTCAATAAGCAAAAACAAAAACCATTTCCCCTAAGAAACCCAACAAAACAGAAAGACCTACTTTCACCTCTCTTATTCAACATAGTACTGGAAGTCCTAGCCACAGCAATCAGACAAGAATAAAAGGCATCCAAAATAGAAAGGAGGAAGTAAAACTCTTATTATTCATAGATGACATGATATTGTACACAGAAAACCTAAAAGATTCCACAAAACACACAGCTAGATTTAATAAAGGAATTCAGCAATATAGAAGGATACAAAAATAACACCCAGAAATCAATGGTACTTTTATACACCAATAATGAATTCTCAGAAAGGGAAACCAAACCAACAATCTCATTTACCATTGCATCAAAAAAATTATGATACTTAAGAATAAACTTAACCAAGCAGGTAAAAGACTTGTACTCAGACAAATACAGGATGTTGAATAAAGAGGTAGAGGAAGATATAAACAAGTGGAAAAATATACCGTGATCATGGATTGTTAGAATTAACATCATTAAAATGTCCATATTGCCGCCAAAACCGGTTTGGCTCGGTGGATAGAGTGTTGGCCTGCGGACTGAATGGTCCTAGGTTCAATTCCGGTCAAGGGCATATACCTTGGTTGCAGGCACATCCCCAGAGGGAGGTGTGCAGGAGGCAGCTGGTCGATGTTTCTCTCTCATTGATGTTTCTAACTCTCTATCCCACTCCATTCCTCTCTGTAAAAAAAAAACATAAAAATATATTTTAAAAATGGTGAGTATGTGGAGCAAAGGGAACTCTCCTGCTCTGCTTTGGGAATGCAGGCTGGTGCAGCCAATGGAACACAGTATGGAGTTTACTCAAAAAATGAAAGATGGAACTGCAATTTGAGCCAGTGATCCCACTTTTAGGGATTTATGCTAAGGGATCCCAAACACCAATCAGAAACAATGTATGCACCCCTATGTTCATAGCAGCACAATTTGCAATAGCTAAGACTGGAAACAGCCCAAATGCCCATGAGTAGTTGAGTGGATAAAAAGCTGTGGTACATTTATGCCACCAAATACTATGCAGCAGTAAAAGAGAAGGATCTCTTACCCTTTGGGAAAGCATGGAGGTGCTGGGGTGGGAGCCGGTACATCCTTGCTGTTTCAAGGGACCTGGGATATATGGCATACTGTTCTTAATATGTTTGCTCACCTTCTTGGCTTTATGTGTTTTAACCAAGGTCACTTCTCTGAGAAAGGTTGTTTCCCCAGGTAGGGATTTTTCCCCTGAAGTTAGGGAGGGAATAAAACCCCTTAACTAAGTGCCAGGCGGGTAATTAATCACTTTAACTATGAACAATCATGCTTAAGCTACATAATCTTTACTCCCTGGAATGGAGATAAGAAACGCCCTAACCTTTGGAATAGAGATTGATAGGATTGGAATCAACTGGTATAAATACAGATGTAACAAGACAAAAGGAGACAGAACTTAGAAGACAGACCCTAGACACAGAACCTAGACAAAAAACCTACACACAGAACCTAGACACAGACCCTAGTGAGAGAACCTAGACTGAACATGGCAGGAGAACCTGGATAGTACCTGACTACAGAACCTGGCGACCAAACCTGGCTGGAAAACCTAGCGAGAGGACATGGCAAAAGATCCTGGAAAGAAACTGGCAACAGAACCTAGAGACAGAACCTAGCGAGAGAACCTGGCTGAAGAACCTAGAGACAGAACCTGGCTACAGAACCTGGATAGAACATGGCAAGAGAACCTTACTAGAACCTGGTGACTGGACCTGGCTGGAGAACCTGGCCAGAACCTGGCTGGAGAACCTAGCGAGAGAACATTGCTACAGAACTTGGCTGGAGAACCTGGCAAGAGAACATGGACACAGAACCTGGCTGGAGATCCTAACCAGAACTTTTCTTGAGATCCAGACCAGAACTTGGCTGGAGATCCTGGCTAGAGATCCTGGCTAGGCTGCTGATCAACTGAATGCTGTCTCCGTGTCATTCCTTCTTCGCCGACTCCGTCCACACCTTTGGAGACCCCTGGACCCACTGGGGTTGGACCCCAGCATCTGGCGCCTGAACAGGGACCCTTAGGTAAGCCCCCCATTCCCCTAGGCAAGCACCCCGCACTCGGGACGGATCGGACTCCACCATAGGAAGAGGGTGGATAGTCTTCACCGACTCCATCCACACCTTTGGGAACCCCTGGAACAGGATTCCCCTAGGTAAGCCCAACCGATTGAGAACCCCCATGTTCAGGACGGATAGGACTCCACCAGGGTACTGAAGACCCCCCCTATAGAGGATAAGTAGGGTAAGAAGGTGGATAGTACAGAACTTAGATTGAGAAGATGTGCCATACTGAGTCAAAGAAAGAAGACTCTGTATTGCTTCTTAGATTGAGAAGATGTGCCATACTGAGTCCAAAGAAAGAAGACACTGTATTGATCTTTTAACACATGTGCTTGCTAGCAGAGGAATTAAGGTTACTCCCAATCAGACATAACGTTTTATACAAGAAGTATGTCCATGCTTTTCTGAGGAAGGAAAGGTAAATGTAAAGGCATGGGAGAAGGTAGGCCCAAGGAGCCTTATCCTTAACCCCACTGCAGCCTTTCCACCCCGGAAAAGTGCAGGATTGGCAAGCTCTCCCTGGGATGATAGATCAGGACTCAGGTAATAGCCGAAAGCGCCAATCCTACTCTTAAAATGGATATAAGAGAGCATATGGGGTTTTTCTTTTTAATGCCTGCTTTTAAAAAATAAAAAAGGAGGAATTTTCCCGGAGCCAGTCCATCCTTGCTGTTTCAAGGGACCTGGCATGTATGGCATACTGTTCTTAATATGTTTGCTCACCTTCTTGGCTTTATGTGTTTTAACCAAGGTCACCTCTCTGAGAAAGGTTGTTTCCCCAGGTAGGGATTTTTCCCCTGAAGTTAGGGAGGGAATAAAACCCCTTAACTAAGTGCCAGGCGGGTAATTAATCACTTTAACTATGAACAATCATGCTTAAGCTACATAATCTTTACTCCCTGGAATGGAGATAAGAAACGCCCTAACCTTTGGAATAGAGATTGATAGGATTGGAATCAACTGGTATAAATACAGATGTAACAAGACAACAGGATACAGAACCTAGACACAGAACCTAGAAGAGAGAGAACATAGCAAAAGATCCTGGACAGAAACTGGCCAAAGAACCTAGAGACAGAACCTAATGAGAAAAACTGGTCAAAGAACCTAGAGACAGAACCTGGCTACAGAACTTGGCTGAAGAACCTGCAGAACCTGACTGAAGAACCTAGACATAGAACTTGGCTAGAGAACTTCGCTATGATGATCATCTGAATGCTGTCTCCATGTCATTCCTTCTTCGCCGACTCCGTCCACACCTTTGGGGACCCCTGGACCTGCTGGGGTTGGACCCTAGCATGGAGGGACCTGGAGAGTATCATGTAAGTGAAACAAGCCAGTCAGAGAAAGACAAGTATCACATGACCTTACTCATATGTGGAACATACTGAACACAATAAAGCGATGAAGAGAATGGATCCAGAGACCTGGAAGCATGGAGCAGACTGGGGAATCTCAGAGGGAAATCGTGGTCGGGTGGGAGAGTGGGAAGAGGTCACCCTACAAACTCGTATGCATATGTGCATCATCCTGGGACACAGACAATAGGATGGTGAAGACCTGGGCACCAGGGGCTGGGCTAGAAGGTGTCAATGGGGGATGAGGGGGCATGTGTAATACCTTCAACAATAAAGGTATAATTTAAAGACAAAAGAATTAGGACTTGTACCCTCAGACTCCCAGTGAATATGGTCCCTGTGTCACCCATCTTGTCTCAGGTGGGGTAAAGACCTCAACTATGAAATACTCTGCCTCATGAATATGCAAAATACAGGAGGTAAACCTGGTTAAAAATGGGTAAGTCTGTGTCCTGAGGGCATCACCCAGCCACACCCTCCCCTACGGAAGTGCTCACAGCACAACCCTCAGGTGGACTGGAGCTGTAGAACCCTCCTCCTGGTGGCCATGTTGACAGGTAAGGGGCTCCTTTCCTGTGTTATGGAGGGTCCAGGGAGAGTCAAGGGGGAATCCACTCACTCCTGTCTCCTCCCCACAGGTGTCCACTCCCAGGTGCAGCTGGTGCAGTCTGGGGCTGAGGTGCGGAAGCCTGGGGCCTCCGTGAAGGTCTCCTGCAAGACTTCTGGATACACCTTCACCAGCTATGCTATGCACTGGGTGCGACAGGCCCCAGGACAGGGGTTTGAGTGGGTGGGGAGGGTTAACCCTTACAATGGAAACACAAACTATTCACAGAAGTTAAAAGGCAGAGTCTCCATGACAATAAACAGGTCCACTGTTGGGGTCCATCCCCAGCAGGTCTAGGAGTTCCCAAAGGTGTGGACAGAGTCGGCAAAGAAGGAATGACACGGAGACACTGTTAAGTTGATCAGCAGCCTGGCCAGGTTCTCTAGCCAGGTTCTAGCCAGGATTTCCAGCCAGGTTCTGTGTTTTATTGTCTTGTTACAGCTGTATTTATACCAGTTGATTTTAATCCTATCAATTTCTATTCGAAAGGTTAGGGAATTTATTATCTCTATTCCAGGGAGTAAAGACTATCTAGCTTAAGCGTGATTGTTCATAGTTAAAGTGATTAACTACCCACCTGGCACTTAGTTAAGGGGTTTTGTTCCCTCCCTAACTTCAGGGAAATATCCCTAGCTGGGGAAACAACCTTTCACGGAGAGGTGACCTTGGTTAAAACACATAGCGCTAAGGGGGGCAAACATATTAAGAACAGTATGCCATATACGCCAGGTCCCTTGAAACATGCTGTGCAGATGTATCTTCCTTGCAGCGACTGTGTCAAGCAGCAAGGATGGACCGGCTTCCAGCAGTCCATGAGCACAGCCTACATGGAGCTCAGCAGCCTGAGAGCCAAGGACACAGCCGTGTATTACTATGCAAGAGGCACAGTGGGGGAAGTCAGTGTGAGACCAGACACAAACCTCCCTAAGGAGACAGCAGGGCTGGGCTGCAGGGAGCGTCCAGGACACCAGAGGGCGCTCAGGACCACAAACCCAGGGTCCCAGCTCAGAGGCTGTCGTTGTAGGGCTTGTGCAGGCTTCCTATTGGGGTCAATGTTTTCTTCCCTCCTAGTGTCCTTGGGGCCCTTCTTGCTTCCTTCTTTGTGTCTTTAATTAGATTCTCTGCAGGAAAAAGCAGGAAGTGACTGTGTGTCCAATCTGGTCGACTTCTCATCAGTGCCCTTCCTGTCACCATGTCCCTGATGGTCGCTCTATGGGTTGACAAGTAAAAGGTTGTAGAGATTCCTGTCCCCTCACTGAGAGCGACGTCCCCCACCCTCCACGCAGTGCTGAGAGGGGAAACTCAGAGTCCAGGCCCCAAACCTCACCTGAGGGTGATCAGCCCCTCGCTCTGCCCAGGAGGAGCCCTTTGGGGGCACTTAGCTGCTTGCCTCTCACTGACATGGCTGCACGTGGAGGTTTAGGGTCAGAACTTGCAGGCACTGCCTCTCTGTGAGCCTGGGAGGTGGACCAATCTCTCAGGGTGTGCTGGGAAAGAAGCAGGAAAGAGGCCCAGTCACAGGCCCTGTCACAACCCTGCTGGGCCCTGTTCCTGTGGGTCTCAGAACCTGATCCCAGGGGATGTGTCCCAACACCTGTCCTGCTTCCCCTGGAGAATCCACCTGCATCCTGAGAAACTGCTGAAGGGAGACATGGTCCCACCCACCTCTGCTGTGCCTCCAGCTCCACAGACACCACCCCATCCTCACCCTCTGCCTCCCACACTCTGTCCTGTGTCACCCACACTCTCACCCCATGAGGCCTGCACAGAACATCGCCTGTGGCTGCGTCTGCCCTCTCCTTGGGCCCTTGTAGGTTTTGCCTTAAAAGCACCCCCATGTAATCCCCTTATTTCCATCTCCTGTGCCAGGCTCTCCCTGAGATGCCAGGGTCAGGGCCACTCAGGTGGCCTGAAGTGACCTCATGTACCCTGCCTAGCCCAAGTGTAGTGCCCACATGTAATTTCAGGCTATGGGGGCTCCGCCTGTGCCAGGTAGAGACACAACTGAGCAATGACCTCACAGCACCTCCAACAGCTCACACCTGTGCTGAAGGAACCTCCAGGGGGCCATGAGCTGCAAAGCATCATAGTGGATAAGTACGTGGCCATTGGGATCAGAGGGCAGCCAGGCAAGGGCTGGGGTCTGGTCACCTATGATGTTGCCAACGTCTCGCTTGCCAGAGCCCAGGTACACAGGGAGTTCTGTGAATAGTAAAATGCAGGAGGAGCCAAAGCAGCATGGCTCACTGTTTGAGCATTGACTTATGAACCAGGAAGTCACCATTCGATTCCCAGTCAGGGCACATGTCCAGAATTCAGGAAACACCCCCAGTGTAGGGCATGCAGGAGGCAGCCAACCAATAATTCTCTCTCATCATTGATGCTTCTATTTCTATCTCCCTTCCTCTATAAACTCAATGTTAAAAAATGTTGTCCTAACCAGTTTGGCTCAATGGATGGAGCGTTGGCCTGAGAAATGTAAGGTCCCAGGTTCGATTCTGGTCAAGGGCATATACCTTGGTTGCGGGCACATCCCCAGTAGGGGATGTGCAGGAGGCAGCTGATCTATGTTTCTCTCTCATCAATGTTCCCAACTCTCTATCCCTCTCCCTTCCTCTCTGTGAAAAATCAATAAAATATATTTTTTAAAAAATGTTAACAAATAAATAAATAAATACATAAAAATCTTGCAGATTTGATTTACAGTAAAGTCATATATGGGAGGTGACTGAGATATATTTCTCCCTCACATCAATGTTTCTCTCATTCCTTCTCTCTCTGTCTCCTTTACTTTCCCTCTAAGAATGAATGAATGTATCCTTGGTTGAGGATAAGTAAAACAATATCTATATCTATACTTTTATGTACATCTAAAATCCATCTACATCTTTATCTCTATATCTATCTCTACATCTACATCTATAGCTATGAATCAATGAACATATTCTTAGGCAAGGATAAAGAAAAGAAGGTCTATCTAAGTCTATCTCCATATCTACGTCTAAATGATCTGTAGTTATAAAAGCATAAAATGCTAATTAGACCAGATGACCTTCTGGATGAAGCGACAGAGGCAGTGGGGGGCCAAGCCCCTTGCACAAACTTTGTGCATCGGGCCTCTTGTATATCTATATCTATATCTATATCTATATCTATATCTATATCTATATCTATATCTATATCTATATCTATATCATCTATATCATCTATATCTATATCTATATCTATATCTATATCTATATCTATATCTATATCTATATCATCTATGTCATCTATATTTATATACATGGATACAGAGCTTCATTGATTTTATCCCTAAGGAGTCACTGATTGAGCCCACATCCTACTTACTGACCACCTGCTGTAGCATAGCCCCTGAGGTGGAAGGAGAGGTCCCTGGGCACTGTAATCAGGACCCCAAGGAGGGCCTGGTTCTCTGAGGGCACAGTCAGCACCTTCTTCCAGGAGAAGCCCCAGAGACTGGGACCTCCCTCACCTCTTGCACTTTGTATGTGCAGACACCCTCCACATGCAAATGCCCACATGGCAACCAGACACACACACAGTTGGCGTCCACTTAAATGCAGGGCCTTCTCACCCTGGAGAATACTTTCTGGGGAACGGGGACCTCACCTGCAAGACATGACTCCCATTTGGCTCTTCCTCTTCCTGCTGTCAGACCACAGAAGTGAGTGACTCAGGGCTTAGACGTGAGGAGATGGAGACCCTGCATCTGAGCCCAGGACTCACTGTGTTCTCTCTGTCCCAGGTGTCCTGTCCCAGGTGCAGCTGCAGGAGTCGGGCCCAGGACTGGTGAAGCCCTCACAGACCCTCTCCCTCACCTGCTCTGTCTCTGCATTCTCCATCACAACCAGTCCTTACTACTGGAGCTGGATCCACCAGTCCCCAGGGTAGGGGCTGGAGTGGATCGGGTACAGAACTTATGGTGGGAGCACTAACTACAGCCCTTCCCTCAAGAGCCGAACCTCCATCTCCAGAGACACATCCAAGAACCAGTTCTCCCTGCAGCTGAGCTCCCTGACCACCGAGGACATGGCCGTGTATACTGTGCAAGAGACACAGTGAGGGGAAGTCAGAGTGAGCCCAGACACAAACCTCCCTGCAGGAAGGTCTCTGACCACCAGGGTGCGCTCAGGGTCCCTGAACACAAGGACCATCCCAGCAGCAGGTGCAGTTGGAGGTCTGGGCTGGTTCCTGTGTGGTTTCCTCTTCATGTCACAGTTTCCCTCAGGGAACCTCTGGATCCTGATTCTTTGCTGATTTCTGAGTCTCTAAGCTAGAAAGTCTGCTGTAAAGAGGCAACTTTCTCCTGTGAACAAAAGGTTGAGAGTGTCTTTCATGCACACTTGGGCCATAATGAGTTTTATCCTCAAAGCTTCTGAACCTCGTCACCTGAATCTAACAGGAGGCTCCAATGACTCAACAGTGCAGCTCCCCTGAATGCTGGACCGTGGGCCCCACATGTGTGTGAACCCAAAGCTACAGAAAATGGACCCACAGGGTGACAGTCCTAGTCTTGTCCTCATGCTCACAGCACCCAGAGGAGTGGACACCATGCAGGATTAGAGGCAGAGCAGCTGGTGCAGATGTTCATGACACACACACACACACACACACACCAAGGAGACGTGGAATGCTTATTATGCTCCTGATTGAAACCCCTGAGAAGCACAGGAAGGATCACTCAGCAAGTCATACCTGCTTGGATGGAAAGTGGAAAGGAGTTGGGCTCAGGGCTTTTATTTTGAGAGGTGGTGGTAGAAAGGGAGGATTTCTGTTTCCAGGAACTTGTGTGGTTTCAATCTCCCAATATCTTCCAATGAGAAAAGCATGATTTCTTTTACAAATTCCAGTGTGTGGGGCAGATGGAGAAGAGGCAGCAATGAGCCCTCAGTTGTTAGAAGTCCAACAAAAAAAATATAGTTGCATTGTATTTAACAACTATATACATTGAGCAAAAATTAAGAAATAGGTCCTTATGTCTGTACAAAAACCACATGTAAAAAATGAGAAGAATAATTAATTATAGGTAATAATTATAAGTAAGCAAATGATGGTGACGTTGATGTTGACAATGATGATGATGGTGGTGATGGTGATGATAGAAATGGAAAGGAATCTCAGTCCAATGTCTTGGGGGGAATCTTTCCTTTCCCACTGATCTGTCATGTGCTTTTTCAAAGGCCTGTGTCAACTTACAGTTGGGCCTTTGGGGTCTCAATCCCTAATGGCATCTGAAGAGGAGGTGCCTGCTTTGTTTCCTTATACGAAGTCACTGTGTGTAGACAAACACCATGTTCATAGAAAACGAGAAGAATGATTATAAGTAAGCAAATTGTGATGATGATGATGATGATGATGATGATGATGATGATGGTGATGATGATGATTATGTTTACAATGAAGATGATGAACTGAGTCAGGAGCCCTGGTCTAATGGAATGAAGGCTCCTCATACAGACATACTGTCCCCTTGGCTCCTCCAGTGAGGAATGTCCACTCTTCCCAGTGAGGGTTGAGAGATTTCATAAATGGGACCCCAAGGACTTATGCAACTTCGGTGATTCATGGTGAGATCATGTGATTAATCAACCCAAAGGTGTCCAAGTGGGAATACCTTGGACCTGGGAAGGTGTCACCTTCTAGAACAGAGACACTGTGAGAATGTGCATGTTGGACACAGGGGTCTCATTCTCACAAGTTTGCAGTGACAGGTTCCTTATTCCTCTTGATCCCTGCCTGCATGATCTTTATCATTTCGACCTCAATCAACTCCTGCTCATCATTATTCAGGAATTTCCTACGATGACATGAGCTGTCAATATCATCCCTACACTTCACTTCTTTCTGGGCCTTCTGTTAGTTTCCCAGCAGCGCTCCTCTGCTCCAGCCCCTGTGGCTGCTGTAGCCAAGCCACATGGGCCGTGGAAGCCCAGCCTCTTCTGGTGAATTCTTTGTAAAAATCACCCAAAACATGTCCATCCAAGAAAATACTGATGAACTGAACTTTAATAAAAGTAAAAATATCTGTTCCACCAAATATTCCATCAAGAAAATTAAATGACAACTTAGCAGTAGAATATTTTCCTAATCCTGTGCCTGATGGGAGAATGTGTGCATTGCACAGTAAGGTTGTGGTATGTTAGGGGGAGAGCCAGCCACCCTCTGAGCACAGTGAGCATCACCAGGGACAGGAGAGAGGGAGGCTGGGAGTGAGGGATTCCTGACAGGGTTGAAGTTCCCTTTCCTGTGAGAAAATGTTTGCTAGGAATTCTCCAATTCCCCTCACTCTGAACCCAACATCACTGATAACACTAGAATGAGAAATCAGGTCACTTAACAGGCTGCCATATCACTTCAACATATGAATGATTCTGAGTTGTGCACCTACACGATCACTGCTTTTATTTCTTGTCTGTTCTCTGCTTAAAGTCATGACTATTTCTGATGTAACTATTAGGGGGGGGGGTATCTGCAATAGGCCATGAGCTTGCATATCAAATGGTTTGCTCAGGAATCTGCAGACACAATCAGAAAATTTCCAACTTCAAGATTCACAGGTGTCTCACCTTTCTGTACTTGGAAGGTAGATTCTCAGATCAAAATAACATCATATATTAAGATAAAACCTATTGAGAAAGGCTGTCCTTCATTTTTATTTTTTGCACAATGGTAGGAATTATTTCCATAAAATTAGATTTTAAAAATCTGGAAATGCTGGATCCAATAATATTTAGAGATTCAGAAATGGTCTGAACAAATGCTAATGCCCTTGATACCTGTTCAAAAGATGCATGAGAAGTTAAAAGTGTAACCTAATCATCAAGTCCACAATTTCTTCGTATTCTCAGAGAGTTTAGGCCATTCTTTGACCTAATGACAATGTGCTCATGACCCAGGTTGTCCCTTGTCCCTGACTTACAAGGTGAGTGAGGTCAAGGGAAGTGATGCCTGAAGAGGGACTTCAGAATGACCAGGGCAGCCTAACCTCAGTCCCTCCACTTATAGGAAAGGCTGCCCCACATGCAAATTTCTCTTAAAGCTCCAGGGTACATACTCTCCTGGGCTGTTCAGGCTCACAGCTCACACAGGGCTGAGTCTCTGGGAAGGCAGCGCTGTGGTCTAGAAGAAGATGAGGCTGTTGGGTCTTCTCCTGTGCCTGCTGACGGCCCCCCAAGGTGAGGGTCTCAGGGGTCAGACAGGGCTCGTGGGATGGCTGTGACTGCAGGTGACTGACAGGAGTGATCTTCCTTGTCCCCAGGTGTCCTGTCCCAGGTGCAGCTGCAGGAGTCGGGCCCAGGACTGGTGAAGCCCTCGCAGACCCTCTCCCTCACCTGCACTGTCTCTGGATTCTCTCTGACGAGCTATGGTGTACACTGGATCCGCCAGGCTCCAGGAAAGGGGCTGGAGTGGGTCGGGGATGTGTGGGGTAATGGAGGTACAGCCTACAACCCAACACTGAAATCACGCCTCAGCATCACCAGGGACACGTCCAAGAGCCAAGTTTACTTAACACTGAACAGCCTGAGAGCCGAGGACATGGCCGTGTATTACTGTATGAGACACAGTGAGGGGAAGTCAGTGTGAGCCCAGACACTAACCTCCCTGAGGAGACAACAGGGCTGGGCTTCAGGGGGCACTCAGGACCCACAGCACAGAGAGCAGCCCCAGGTGCAGGGCAGAGGGAGGTGGGGAGGGAAGGGCCTTCCTGTTGGGCACAGGGATTTCCTCTCAAGCTCTCAGCTGCCTCCAGGGATGGCTCCTGCTCTTTTTCTGAGGCTGTAATTTCCCGCTTTCTCACTGCAGACCCCAGAGGAGGGGGTAGCACTGCTGGTGGCAGAGGACATGTGGGCAGTGATGGGGACTCTCCTTACCACGTGACTGTACTTCCTGCTTTTCTTTCTCCACAGAGACCATCCTCAGTGCTCTCAGCGGCCTGTGGTTGGAAACTTTCCCACCAAGAGAGACCCCAGCACAGCCCAGGCCCCTGGGTGCTGAGCTCAGGGTCTGACCCACATGCCCTCCTGTCCCCATAGGGTCCTTCCTTCTGTCAGGCCCACAGTAGATAAACAGGTGCATGTCCCGGGGACAGTGGAAGCCGGATGGACCCATCTGAATGATGCAAAGGGCCCTTGAGGGCTTCCCCCTGGTCACCTCCCCTGTACAGGGGACAGGACTTGTTGTTTCTGGTGCCACAGGAAATGACCACAGCTCTCTCCCCATAGGTGTCACACCAGCACTGATGGGAGATGACAGCAGTGTGCGCATCCCATGCCGTGCAGTTTCATAGGGACGTTTAACACGGTTCATTGGAAATCATCTCATTTCGACAAGCAACTGACTTTGGAGATCCCTTGGTTAAGGAGACAGCTTTACAATTTTCCAATCTTTTTTACTTAAAATCATGGGCAAAAGTTTGACATTCCATAATGACGGTGTTGGATCCTCTGTAGATCAGTCCTTTGAGGACTCAAACGGGATAATAACCCAGGTTGAGCTGCCTGAGAGGTTGTTGATCTATCTCAGCATTTTCCCAGCCTCCATGGCATAGGTGTTGTAGTGGCTCCACCTTCACTTCACTAGCACTTGCAGGACAGAGGGGACTTCCTGCACTTCCCTCCTTACCACAGCAATCAGACAAGAAAAAGAAATAAAAGGCATCCAAATTGGAAAGGCGGAAGTAAAACTCTTATTATTCATAGAAGACATTTTATTGTACATAGAAAACCCTAAAGACTACACACATAGACAAACACATGTAGATTTAATAAATGAATTCAGGAATGTAGCAGGATACAAAATTAACGTACAGAAATCACTGGTAATTTTATATAACAATAATGAATTCTCAGAAAGGGAAACCAACAGTCCCATTGACCATTGCATCAAAAAATTATGATATTTATGAATACACTTAAACAAGCAGATAAAAGACTTGTACTGAGAAAAATACAAGATGTTGAATAAAGAGATAGAGGAAGATATAAGCAAGTGGAAAACTATACCATGATCATGGATTGGTATATTTAACATCATTAAAACGTCCATATTACCTAAAGAACTCTAAAAATTCAATGTAATCCCTATTAAAATTGCAACAGCATATTTCACAGATCTACAACAAATACTCCAAAAATTTATATGGAACCAAAAAAGACCCCAATTAGCCACAGCAATCTTGAGAAAGAATAAGAAAGGTGGAGTGATCACAATACCAGATATCAAATTATACTCCAAAGTCATTAAAATAAACACGGCCTAGTACTGGCACAAGAACAGGTATATACATCAGTGGAACAGAACCGAGAAACCAGAAGTCTACCCAAGACATTATGCTTAATTAATATTTGACAAAGGAGGCAAGAGCATACAATGGAGTCACAACAGTCCCTTCAATAAATATTGTTGGGAAAATTAGACAGATAAACACACAAAAAACCCCCAAAACAATACATGAACATGCACCATACACAGGATTAAACTCAAAATGGTTAAAAGACCTAAATATGAGTTGGGAAACCATAAAAGTCCTAGAAGAAACCATAGGCAGCAAAATCTCAGACATCTCTCATAGCAATGTGTTTACAGATACATCTCCCAGGACAAAGGAAACTAAGGAGAAAATAAACAAATGGGAATCCATCAAAATAAAAAAAAAAAGTCTGCACAGAAAAAAAAAATCAACCATCAACAAAATGAAAAGGGAACGCACAGTAGGAGAGGACATATTTGGCAAGGATCCATGTGATAGAGAGTTAATATCCAAAATGTATAAGAAACCCAGACAACTGAACCAAAGGAAGACAAACAATCCAATTAAGAAATGGCTAAACGACCTAAATACACACTTCTGAAAAGGGAACACACACATGGCCAGGAGACATATGAAAAATGCTCAATGTCACTGACCATCAGAGAGATGCTAATTAAAAGTTCAATGAGGTATCAGCTCACACCTGTCAGAATGGCTGCCACCAAGAAATCAACAAATGACAAGTGGTGAATATGTGGAGCAAAGGGAACCCTCCTACTCAGCTGGGGGGATGCAGGCTGGTGCAGCCATGATGGAACACAGTATGGAGTTCCCTCAAAAAAATAAAGATGGAACGGCCATTTGAACCAGGGATACCACTTCTAGGGATATATGTGAAGGGACCCCAAACACCAATCAGAAAAAATTTATGCACCCCTATCTTCATAGCAGCACAATTTGCAATAGCTAAGATCTAGAAACAGTCCATACGCCCTTCAGCAGTTGAGTGGATAAAAAAGCTGTGGTATATTTATGCCACCTAATACTATGCAGCAGAAAAGAGAAGGATCTCTTCCCTTTGGAACAGCATGGAGTGACCTGGACAGTATCATGCTAAGTGAAATAAGCCAGTCAGAGAAAGGCAAGTATCACATGATCTCACTGATATGTGGAGCCTAATTAACAAAATAAACTGAGGAAGAGAATGGATCCAGAGACCTGGAAGCATGGAGCAGACTGGGGAATCTCAGAGGGAAGTCATGGTTGGGTGGGAGGGTGGGAAGGGGTCAACCAACAAACTCGTATGCATATGTGCATCATCCAGGGACACAGACAATAGAATGGTGAAGACCTGGGCACCTGGGGCTGGGCTATAAGGTGTCAATGGGAATAAAGGGGAACATGTGTAATACCTTCAACAATAAAGGTTTAATTTAAAGAAAAAGAATTAGGACTTGGACCCTCAGACACACACTGAACATGGTCCCTGTGTCACCCATCTTCTCTCAGGTGGGGTCAAGACCTCAGCTATTAAATACTCTGCCTCATGAATATGCAAAAGAGAGGAGGTAGACGAGGTTAAATATGGGTAAGTCTGTGCCCTGAGGGCATCACCCACAGCCACACCCTCCCCTACAGAAGTGCTCACAGCACAGCCCTCAGCATGGACTGGAGCTGGAGAACCCTCCTCCTGGTGGCCATGGTGACAGGTAAGGGGCTCCTGTCCTGGGTGAAGGAGAGTCCAGGGAGAGTCAAGGGGGATTCCACTGACTCCTGTCTCTTCCCCACAGGTGTCCACTCCCAGGTGCAGCTGGTGCAGTCTGGGGCTGAGGTGAGGAAGCCTGGGGCCTCCGTGAAGGTCTCCTGCAAGGCTTCTGGATACACCTTCACCAGCTACTGGATGCACTGGGTGCGTCAGGCCCCAGGACAGGGGCTTCAGTGGGTGGGGAGGGTTAACCCTTATAATGGAAACACAAACTACGCACAGAAGTTCCAAGGCAGAGTCTCCATGACCAGAAATAAGTGCACTGTTGGGGTCAAACCCCAGCAGGTCCAGAGGTTCCCAAAGGTGTGGACAGAGTCGGCAAAGAAGGAATGACATGGAGACAGCATTCAGTTGATCAGCAGCCTAGCCAGGTTCTCTAGCCAGGTTCTAGCCAGCATCTCCAGCCAGCTTCTGTGTTTTATTGTCTTGTTACATCTGTATTTATACCAGTTGATTTTAATCCTATCAATTTCTATGCCAAAGGTTAGGGCATTTCTTATCTCTATTCCAGGGAGTAAAGATTATGTAACTTAAGCTTGATTAACTGCAGGCCTGGCACTTAGTTAAGGGGTTTTGTTCCCTCCCTAACTTCAGGGAAAAATTCCTATCTGGGGAACAACCTTTCTCAGAGAGGTGACCTTGGTTAAAACACATAGCGCTAAGGGGAGCAAACATATTAAGAACAGTATGCCATATACACCAGGTCCCTTGAAACATATGCTGTGCAGATGTGTCAAGAAGCAAGGATGGACCAGCTTCCGGAAGTCCATGAGCAAGGCCTACATGGAGCTCAGCAGCCTGAGAGCCGAGGACACGGCCGTGTATTACTGTGTAAGAGGCACAGTGAGGGGAAGTCAGTGTGAGCCCAGACACAAACCTCCCTGAGGAGACAGCAGGTCTGGGCTGCAGGGGGTGCCCTTGCATTAAGGGGGCACTCAGGACCCACACCACAGAAAGCAGCCCCAGCCGCAGGGGCAGAGGGAGGTGGGAGGGAAGGGCCTTCCTGTTGGGATCAGGGATTTCCTCTCAAGCTCTCAGCTGCCTCCAGGGATGGCTCTTCCTTCTCATGTTCTCACTGCAGACAACATTGAAGAAAGGGCATTGTGTTTGCAGGGGACATTTCGGCAGTGACGGGGACTCTCCTTTACCAAGTCTCCGTCACACATTCTGAAAGTGGCTTTTTTCACCCTCTTTTCAATGTTGTCCTGATGAGTGTGAGCTCCATGGGTGGGCTGCTGGGATTGGGATGTGCACAGCTCTGCCTCCCTCTCTGGGGTCACAGCTGCCTCAGTGTCTGACTCTCCGTGTGTCCACCCCCTAATGGTCAAGGGAGATCACAGGGCCCTCCCTCTGCTGAAAGGCTTGAGTTCACTCAGGACTGGTGGTCCTCACCCATCCTCGCTGGGTCCACATTGACCCCCAGAAGAGCTGTCAGCTCAGTGCACCAAACAAAGGGAGCCCACATCCATCCAAACAAGGGGACCCCTGCTGTCCATCAGGAAGCAGTGCTAACCCCACAGCGGGGACAGGAGACCCTGAGGCTGGGATGTGCATCATTGAACTCCTCCTCCACCTTTCCTCCTGGATCCAGGGTTTTCTAGCTTCACTCTGGGTGAGATGTGCAACGGGAGCACGTTGGAAGCTGAGGAGCATCCATGGGACCCCCTGCGTCCATGCCATCCTCTCACTTCTTGCCCAGGAAACACAGTCACACAGACACATAGTCACACACACGGAGTCACACACACACACACAGTCATACACACAGTCACTCACAAACACAAACACAGTCACACACGGAGTCACAAACAATTAGACACATAGACACAAAGTGTTACAAACACATTTACATCTTTATCTCTATATCTCTTATCCATTTCTCTATGAAAATATCCTCAAGTAAGGATAAAGAAAATAATATCTATATCTACAAATGCATCTATAGTTAAGCTATACATATATCTAAATCAATATCTAAATCCATATCTATAACTATACCTATATCTAAATCTATATCTAGAGCTATATCTATACCTATATCTAAATCTATATCTAGAGCTATATCTATACCTATATCTAAATCTATATCTAGAGCTATATCTATACCTATATCTATCAATATCTATATCTTTATCTATATCTATATTGATGTTATCCCTAAGGAGTCACTGATTATTCCCACATCCTACTTCTTGACCCCCTCCTGCAGCATAGCCCCTGGTGTGGAAAGAGGGTCGCTGGGCACAGTGACCAGGACCCCAAGGAGGGCCTGGTTCTCTGAGGGCACAGTCAGCACCTCCTTCCAGGAGAAGCCCCAGAGACCAGGACCTCCCTCACCACTTGCCCTTTGTATGTGCAGACACCTCCCATATGCAAATGCCCACATGGCCACCAGACACACACACAGTTGGCGTCAACTTAAATGCAGGGCCTCCTCACCCTGGAGAATACTATCTGGGGGACGAGGACCTCACCTGCAAGACATGACTCCCATGTGGATCTTCCTCTTCCTGCTGTCAGCTCCCAGATGTGAGTGGCTCAGGAGCTTAGACGTGAGGAGGTGGGGATCCTAAATCTGAGCACAGGACTCACTGTGTTCACTCTGTCCCAGGTGTCCTGTCCCAGGTGCAGCTGCAGGAGTCGGGCCCAGGAGTGGTGAAGCCCTCACAGACCCTCTCCCTCACCTGCACTGTGTCCGGGGCTCAGTCACCAGCAGTTACTGGTGGAACTGGATCCGCCAGCCCCCGGGGAAAGTGTTGCAGTGGATGTGGTACTGGACAGGGAGCACAAGCTACAACCCAGCCTTCTAGGGCCACATCTCCATCACTGCTGACACGGCCAGGAACCAGTTCTCCCTGCAGTTGAGCTCCGTGACCACCTAGGACACGGCTGTGTATTACTGTGCAAGACACACAATGAGGGGAAGTCAGTGTGAGCCCAGACACAAACCTCCCTGAGGAGACAGCAGGCCTGGGTTGCAGGGGGCGCTCAGAACACCAGGGGGTGCTCAGGACCCACAGCACAGAAAGCAGCCCCAGTAGCAGGGACAGATGGAGGTGGGAGGGAAGGGCCTTCCTGTTGGGCTCAGGGATTTCCTCTCAAGCTCTCAGCTGCCTCCAGGGATGGCCCTTCCTTCTCATGTTCTCCCTGCAGACAACAGTGAAGAAGGGACATTGTGTTTGCAGGTGACATGTTGGCAGTGACAGGGACTTGCCTTCATGAAGTCTCCTTCACAAATTCTAAAAGTGGCTTTTTTCACTGTCTTTTCAATGTTTCGCGATAAGTGTGAACTCCACAGGTGGGTTGCTGAGATAGGGCTGTGTGCACAGCTCTGCATCCCTCCCTGGGGGTCACAGCTCCCTCAGTGTCTGACTCTCCATGTGCCCTCCCCCTCCTGGTCCAGGGAAATCACAGAGTCTTCCCTCTGCTGAAAGGCCTGAGCTCACTCAGGGCATGTGGACCTCATCCATCCTCTGGGTCCACATTGATTCCCCAGAAGAGCTGTCAGCTCAGTGCACCAAACACAGGGAGCCCCACATCCACCCACACACGGGGACCCTGCTGTCCATTAAGAAGCAGTGCTAACCCCACAGCCGGGACAGGTGACCCTGAGGCTGGGATGTGCATCATCGAACTCCTCCTCCACCTTTTCTCCTGGATCCAAGGTTTTCTAGCTTCACTCTGTGTGAGATGTGCATCGGGAGCATGTTGGAAGCCTGGAGCATCCATGGTACCCCTGCGCCCATACAGTCCTCTTACTACTTGCCCAGGAAACACAGAGTCACACAGACACATAGCCACACACACGGAGTCACACACACACACACACACACATACAACAACAACAACAACACATAGTCTCACACACAGAGTCACACACACACACAGTAACACACACAAACAGTCACATACACAGTCACACACAGTCACAAACAATAAGACACAAAGACACACAGAGTTACAAACACAGTCACACACAGTCACACACACACACCCACACACTCACACACTCATTTCTGGAAAAGATATGCATTCACACATGAGCAGTAATACAAAACCATTCATGTCCTTATACACTGTACTTTGTGAATTCTATATTAGAAAATGGGGTTATCCCTAACCAATTTGGCTCAGTTGATAAAGCATCGGCCTGCAAAATGAAGGGTCCTGGGTTTGATTCCTGTCAAGGGCACATACCCCTGTGGGTGACGTGCAGGAGGCAGCCAACCAATGATTCTCTCTCATCATTGATATTACTATCTCTCGCTCCCTCTTCCTTCCTCTCTGAAATCAATAAAGAAATATTTCTTTTTAATTGTTTAAAAATAAAAAATGGGGTTATATTTCATTGTCTTGGATGCCATATGAAATAAATATGAGGTCTGCAAGCAACTATCATTTCAACACTGGCCACACTAGTGAAGTTCAACAGTTGTATTTCTCAGTCCACTTAGTAGGAGCTCAAATTAGGAATTTGATCCCAACTTTGCTACATTGCTACAAATTTTAAAATATAGTTGAATTAATACTGAAAACCTTCCACCAAATAAAAGTCAAGGACCAAATGGACTCAAGCGTGAATTCTACCAGAATTTTAAATAGGACTTGATAACTTTCTATCAACTCTTCTTGAACTCTTCCAAGAATTAAGGAAAGAGACAACAGTTCCAAACAGATTTCTTGAGGTGACCATTACACTCATATCAAAGTCAAGTAGAAACAAACAAAAATGACAGGTCAATATCCATGATGAAATTACATGCATAAACCTCAAAGATATGCTAGGAAACTAAACTGCACACTGAAAGGATCATTTACCACGATGAAGTGAGATACCAGTCTAGCATCCAAGGATGCATCAAAATAGGTAAATCAGTAACTGTGCTACAACTCATCCACAAAATGAAGAATAAAGTATACCATCCTATAAATAGATACTGAATAAAGCCTTTAAATTTTAAAATTACTTCAGAATTAAAATTCTTAGCAGATTAGTTGTAGAAGAGATGGACCTCAATATACTGAAAGCCACATTTGAAAAACCTAGAAAGGCAACATGGCCCACGGGGAGTGAAGGAGAGTGAGAGGAATCCCCATCTATGTTCCTCTGGGGCAGCACCCCTGGGTCCTCATCAAAACCCCAGGAAGGAGGACTCTCAATCCTGAAAACTGCCCCTGCCGGGAGCCGGTCCATGCTTGCTGTTTCAAGGGACCTGGCATATATGGCATACTTTTCTTAATATGTTTGCTCACCTTCTTGGCACTATGTGTTTTAACCAAGGTCACCTCTGAGAAAGGTTGTTTCCCCAGGTAGGGATTTTCCCCTGAACTTAGGGAAGGAATAAAACCCCTTAACTAAGTGCCAGACGGGTAATTAATCACTTTAACTACGAACAATCATGCTTAAGCTACATAATCTTTACTCACTGGAATGGAGATAAGAAACGCCCTAACCTTTGGAATAGAGATTGATGGGATTGAATCAACTGGTATAAATACAGATGTAACAAGACAGAAAGACACAGAACTCAGGAGACAGAACTGAGAAGAGAGCCAAGAAGACAGAACTCAGAACACAGAACTTAGAACACAGGGCTTGGAAGACAGGACCAAGAGAGACAGAGCCTAGGCACAGAACCTACACAGAACGTTCTCTAGAGACAGAAGAACTTCACTGGAGAGAGCATGCCGGAGGATCCTGGACAGGGACTGGCTTCGGAACCTGGAGGCAGAGCCTGGCGAGAGAGCATGGCAGGGGATCCTGGACTGAACCTGACTGCGGAGATTGGCAGGAGAGCCTGACTAGAACCTGGTGACTGAACCTGACTGGAGAACCTGGACAGAACCTCTCTGCAGATCCTAAGCAGAACCTCTCTGGAGATCGAGACCAGAACCTGGCTGGAGATCCTGGCTAGGCTGCTGATCAACTGAATGCTGTCTCCGTGTCATTCCTTCTTCGACGACTCCGTCCACACCTTTGGGGACCCCTGGACCTGCTGGGGCTGGACCCCGGCATCTGGCGCCCGAACAGGGACCCTTTGGTAAGCGCCCCGCACTCGGGATGGATAGGACTCCTGCCGGGAGCCGGTCCATCCTTGCTGTTTCAAGGGACCTGGCATATATGGCATACTGTTCTTAATATGTTTGCTCACCTTCTTGGCACTATGTGTTTTTACCAAGGTCTCTGAGAATGGTTGTTTTCCCCAGGTAGGGATTTCCCCCTGAAGTTAGGGAGGGAATAAAACCCCTCAACTAAGTGCCAGGCGGGTAATTAATCCCTTTAACTACGAACAATCATGCTTAAACTACATAATCTTTTCTCCCTGGAATGGAGATAAGAAACGCCCTAACCTTTGTAATAGAGATTGATAGGATTGAATCAACTGGTATAAATACAGTTGTAACAAGACAGAAACACTCAGAACTCAGAACACAGAACTAAGGACACAGGGCTTGGAAGACAGGACCAAGAGAGACAGCCTAGGCACAGAACCTACACAGAACATTCTCTAGAGACAGAAGAACTTCACTGGAGAGAGCATGCTGGAGGATCCTGGAGAGGGACTGGCCTCGGAGCCTAGAGACAGAGCCTAGCGGGAGAACATGGCAAGGGATCCTGGACTGAACCTGACTACAGAGATTGGCAGGAGAACCTGACTGGAACCTGGACACTGAACCTGACTGGAGTACCTGTACAGAACCTGGCTGGAGACCCTGACAAGCGAACCCGGCTATGATGATCAACTGAACGCTATCTCTGTATCGTTCCTTCTTCGCCGACTCCGTCCACACCTTTGGGGACCCCTGGACCCGCTGGGGTTGGACCCCGGCAGACTCCACCATAGGAAAAGGGTGGATAGTCTTCGCTGACTCCGTCCACATCTTTGGGAACCCCTGGAAAAGGATTCCCCTAGGTAAGTCACCCCCCATTGAGAACCCCCACACTCAGGATGGATAGGACTCCACCAGGGTACTACAGACCCCCCTATAGAGGATAAGTAGGGTAAGAAGGTGGATAGTACAGAACTTAGATTGAGAAGATGTGCCATACTGAGTCTAAAGAAAAAAGACTCTGTATTGATCTTTTAACACATATGCTTGCTAGCAGAGGAATTAAGGTTACTCCCAGTCAGACAGAATGTTTTATACAAGAAGTATGTCCATGCTTTTCTGAGGAAGGAAGGGTAAATGTAAAGGCATGGGAGGAGGTAGGCCCAAGGAGCCTTATCCTTAACCCCACTGTAGCCTTTCCACCCCGGAAAAGTGCAGGATTGGCAAGCTCTCCCTGGGGTGATAGATCAAGACTCAGGTAATAGCAGAAAGCGCCAATCCTACTCTTAAAATGGATACAAGAGAGCATTTCAGGTTTTTCTTTTTAATGCCTGCTTTTAAAAAATAAAAAAGGGGGAATTTGCCGGGAGCCGGTCCATGCTTGCTGTTTCAAGGGACCTGGCATATATGGCATACTTTTCTTAATATGTTTGCTCACCTTCTTGGCACTATGTGTTTTAACCAAGGTCACCTCTGAGAAAGGTTGTTTCCCCAGGTAGGGATTTTCCCCTGAACTTAGGGAGGGAATAAAACCCCTTAACTAAGTGCCAGGCGGGTAATTAATCACTTTAACTACGAACAATCATGCTTAAGCTACATAATCTTTACTCCCTGGAATGGAGATAAGAAACGCCCTAACCTTTGGAATAGAGATTGATGGGATTGAATCAACTGGTATAAATACAGATGTAACAAGACAGAAAGAGACAGAGCTTAGAAGAGAATTCAGAAGACAGAACCTACCCGGAGCTGGAGACAGAAGAACTTCGCTGGAGAGAACATGGCAATAGATCCTGGACTGAACCTGACTATAGAACATGGCAAGAGAACCTGATTAGAACTTGGTGACCGAACCTGGCTGGAGAACCTAGCGAGGGAACATGGCTACAGAACCTGGCTGGAGATCCTAAGCAGAACCTCTCTGGAGATCCAGACCAGAACTTGGCTGGAGATCCTGGCTAGAGATCCTGGCTAGGCTGCTGATCAACTGAACACTGTCTCCGTGTCCTTCCTTCTTCGCCGACTCCGTCTACGCCTTTGGGAACCCCTGGACCTGCTGGGGTTGGACCCCGGCATGCCCCAAAGGAATGGGGTCAGGGTCTTGGGTCTCAGGAAAGGAGAGAGGGACAGGGGTCTGGACAGGACCCCTTGTGGCCAGCATCCTTGAGTCCTTTCCCATCTGGGGTCGCCCCTAGGATGACAAGGTCAGGCATACAGACCAGGGTCCCAGCTGCACCCTTATATGCAGACTCCATGCAAATGGGGCTCTCCTCCTGCTCATAAAAGGGGACCCTTGCCTGGCATGTTGGGGAGACACCCAGAACCCAAGTGCCTGAGACAGGACCCCAGCGGCTCCACCATGGACTTGGTGCCAAGCTGCGTTTTCCTCCTAATCATTTCTCAAGGTCATTCTCAGGAGTGGGGAGCGCTGAGACCTGTGCCTGTGCCTGTTGGTGCTTCCATGTGATTCTCAGTCCACCTTGTGTCTCTGTGTTTGCAGGTGTCCAGTGTGAGGAGCAGCTGGTGGAGTCTGGGGGAGGCCTGGTGCAGCCTGGGGGGTCTCTGAAACTCTCCTGTGCAGCCTCTGAATTCACCTTCAGTAGCTACTGGATGAGCTGGGTCCGCCAGGCTCCAGGGAAGGGGCTAGAGTGGGTCGCACTCATTAGTACTAGTGGTAGTACCATATACTACGCTGCCTCTGTGAAGGGCCGCTTCACCATCTCCAGGGAAAATGACAAGAACATGCTGTTTCTGCAAATGAGCAGCCTGAGAGCCGAGGCCACGGCCTTGTATTACTGTGCGAGAGACACAGTGAGGGGAAGTCAGTGTGAGCCCAGACACTAACATCCCTGCAGGAAGGTCTCTGACCACAAGGGGGCTCACAGGGTCCCTGAACACAAGGACCATCCCAGCAGCAGGTGCAGTTGGAGGTCTGGGCTGGTTCCTGTGTGGTTTCCTCTTCATGTCACAGTTTCCCTCAGGGAACCTCTGGATCCTGATTCTTTGCTGATTTCTGAGTCTCTAAGCTAGAAAGTCTGCTGTAAAGAGGCAACTTTCTCCTGTGAACAAAAGGTTGACAGGTGTCTTTCATGCACACTTGGGCCATAATGAGTTTTATCCTCAAAGCTTCTGACTCTCCTCACCTGAATCTAACAAGAGGCTCCAATGACTCAACAGTGCAGCTCCCCTGAATGCTGGACTGTGGGCCCCACATGTGTGTGAACCCAAAGCTGCAGAAGAAGGACCCACCGGGTGACAGTCCTGGTCTTGTCCTCATGCTCACAGCACCCAGAAGAGTGGACACCATGCAGAATCAGAGGCAGAGCAGCTGGTGCAGATGTTCATGACACACACACACCAAGGGGACGTGGGATGGTTATTATGCTCCTGATTGAAACCCCTGAGAAGCACAGGAAAGATCACTCAGCAAGTCAGACCTGCTTGGATGGAAAGTGGAAAGGAGTTGGGCTCAGGGCTTTTATTTTGAGAGGTGGTGGTAGAAAGGGAGGATTTCTGTTTCCAGGAACTTGTGTGGTTTCAATCTCCCAATATCTTCCAATGAGAAAAGCATGATTTCTTTTACAATTTCCAGTGTGTGGGGCAGATGGAGAAGAGGCAGCAATGAGCCCTCAGTTGTTAGAATTCCAACAAAAAAGAAAATATAGTTGCATTTTATTTAACAACTATATACATTGAGCAAAAATTAAGAAATAGGTCCTTATGTCTGTACAAAAACCACATGAAAAAAATGAGAAGAATAATTAATTATAGGTAATAATTATAAGTAAGCAAATGATGGTGACGTTGATGTTGACAATGATGATGATGGTGGTGATGGTGATGATAGAAATGGAAAGGAATCTCAGTCCAACGTCTTGGGGGGAATCTTTCCTTTCCCACTGATCTGTCATGTGCTTTTTCAAAGGCCAGTGTCAACTTACAGTTGGGCCTTTGGGGTCTCAATCCCTAATGGCATCTGAAGAGGAGGTGCCTGCTTTGTTTCCTTATAAGAAGTCATTGTGTGTAGACAAACACCATGTTCATAGAAAACGAGAGGAATGATTATAAGTAAGCAAATAGTGATGATGATGCTGATGCTGATGATGATTACAATGAAGATGATGGACTGAGTCAGGAGCCCTGGTCTAATGGAATGAAGGCTCCTCATACAGACACACCATCACCTTGGCTCCTCCAGTGAGGAATGCCCACTCTTCCCAGTGAGTGTTGAGAGATTTCATAAACAGGACCCCAATGACTTATGCAACTTCAGTGATTCATGGTGAGATCATGTGATTAATCAACCCAAAGGTGACCAAGTGGAAATACCTTGGACCTGGGAAGGTGTCACCTTCTAGAACAGAGACACTGAGAATGTGCATGTTGGAAACAGGGGTCTCGTTCCCACAAGTTTGCAGTGACAGGTTCCTTATTCCTCTTGATCCCTGCCTGCATGATCTTTATCATTTCGACTTCAATCAACTTCTGCTCATCATTATTCAGGAATTTCCTACGATGACACGAGCTGTCTCTATCATCCCTACAATTCACTTCTTTCTGGGCCTTCTGTTAGTTTCCCAGCAGCGCTCCTCTGCTCCAGCCCCTGTGGCTGCTGTAGCCAAGCCACATGGGCCGTGGAAGCCCAGCATTTTCTGGTGAATTCTTTGTAAAAATCACCCAAAACAGGTCTCATCCAATAAAATACTGATGAACTGAACTTTAATAAAAGTAAAAATGTCTGTTCCACCAAATATTCCATCAAGAAAATTAAATGACAACTTAGCAGTAGAATATTTTCCTATTCCTGTGACTGATGGGAGAATGTGTGCATTGCACAGTAAGGTTGTGGTATGTTAGGGGTGAGCCAGCCACCCTCTGAGCACAGTGAGCATCACCAGGGACAGGAGAGAGGGAGGCTGGGAGTGAGGGATTCCGGACAGGGTTGAAGTTCCCTTTCCTGTGAGAAAATGTTTGCTAAGAATTCTCCATTTCCCTTCACTCTGAACCCAACATCACTGATAACACTAGAATGAGAAATCGGGTCACTTAACAGGCTGCCATATCACTTCAACATATGAATGATTCTGAGTTGTGCACCTACATGATCACTGCTTTTATTTCGTGTCTGTTCTCTGCTTAAAGTCATGACTATTTCTGATGTAACTATTAGGGGGGGTATCTGCAATAGGCCATGAGCTTGCATATCAAATGGTTTGCTCAGGAATCTGCAGACACAATGAGAAAATTTCCAACTTCAAGATTCACAGGTGTCTCACCTTTCTGTACTTGGAAGGTAGATTCTCAGATCAAAATAACATCATATATTAAGATAAAACCTATTGAGAAAGGCTGTCCTTCATTTTTATTTTTTGTACAATGGTAGGAATTATTTCCATAAAATTAGATTTTAAAAATCTGGAAATGCTGGATACAATAATATTTAGAGATTCAGAAATGGTCTGAACAAATGCTAATGCCCTTGATACCTGTTCAAAAGATGCATGAGAAGTTAAAAATGTAACCTACTCATCAAGTCCACAATTTCTTCTTATTCTCAGAGGGTTTAGGCCATTCTGTGACCTAATGCCAATGTGCTCATGACCCAGGTTGTCCCCTGTCCCTGACTTACAAGGTGAGTGAGGTCAAGGGAAGTGATACCTGAAGAGGGACTCCAGAATGACCAGGGCAGCCTGACATCAGTCGCTCCACTTATAGGAAAGACTGCCCCACATGCAAATTTCTCTTAAAGCTCCAGGGTACATACTCTCCTGGGCTGTTCAGACTCACAGCTCACACAGGGCTGAGTCTCTGGGAAGGCAGCGCTGTGGACTAGAAGAAGATGAGGCTGTTGGGTCTTCTCCTGTGCCTGCTGACGGCCCCCCAAGGTGAGGGTCTCAGGGGTCAGACAGGGCTCGTGGGATGGCTGTGACTGCAGGTGACTGACAGGAGTGATCTTCCTTGTCCCCAGGTGTCCTGTCCCAGGTGCAGCTGCAGGAGTCGGGCCCAGGACTGGTGAAGCCCTCGCAGACCCTCTCCCTCACCTGCACTGTCTCTGGATTCTCTCTGACGAGCTATGGTGTACACTGGATCCGCCAGGCTCCAGGAAAGGGGCTGGAGTGGGTCGGGGTTGTGTGGGGTAATGGAGGTACAGCCTACAACCCAACACTGAAATCCCGCCTCAGCATCACCAGGGACACGTCCAAGAGCCAAGTTTACTTAACACTGAACAGCCTGAGAGCCGAGGACACGGCCGTGTATTACTGTGCGAGACACAGTGAGGGGAAGTCAGTGTGAGCCCAGACACTAACCTCCCTGAGGAGACAGCAGGTCTGGGCTGCAGGGGGCGCTCAGGACACCAGGGGGCGCTCAGGACCCACAGCACAGAGAGCAGTCCCAGGAGCAGGAGCAGAGGGAGGTGGGAAGGAAGGGCCTTCCTGTTGGGCACAGGGATTTCCTCTCAAGCTCTCAGCTGCCTCCAGAGACTGCTCCTGCTCTTTCTCTGAGGCTCTCATTTCCCGCTTTCTCACTGCAGACCCCAGAGGAGGGGGTAGCACTGCTGGTGGCAGAGGACATGTGGGCAGTGATGGGGACTCTCCTTACCACGTGACTGTACTTCCTGCTTTTCTTTCTCCACACAGACCATCCTCAGTGCTCTCATCTGTCTGTGGTTGGAAACTTTCCCACCAAGAGAGACCCCAGCACAGCCCAGGCCCTTGAGTGCTGAGCTTGGGGTCTGACCCACATGCCCTCCTGTCCCCATAGGGTCCTTCCTTCTGTCAGGCCCACAGTAAATAAAACAGGTGAAGTGTCCCGCGGACAGTGGAAGCCGGATGGAACCATCTGAATGGTGCAAAGGGCCCTTGAGGACTGCTCTCTGGTCACCTCCCCTGTACAAGTGCCAGGACTTGCTGTTTCTGGTGCCACAGGAAATGGCCTCAGCTCTCTCCCCATAGGTGTCACACCAGCACTGATGGGAGATGACAGCAGTGTGTGCATCCCGTGCCGTGCAGTTTCATAGGGACGTTTAACACGGTTCATTGGAAATCATCTCATTTCAACAAGAGCTGACTTGGGAAATCCCTTGATGAAGGAGACAGCTTTACAGTTTTCCTATTTTTTTTTACTTTAAATCATGGGCTAAAGTTTGACATTCCATAATGACGGTGTTGGATCCTCTGTAGATCAGTCCTTTGAGGACTCAAACGGGATAATAACCCAGGTTGAGCTGCCTGAGAGGTTGTTGATCTATCTCAGCATTTTCCCAGCCTCCATGTTTCAGGTGTTGTAGTGGCTCCACCTTCACCTCACTAGCATCTGCAGGACAGAGGAGACCTCCTGCACTTCCCTCCTTGCCACAGCAATCAGACAAGAAAAAGAAATAAAAGGCATCCAAATTGGAAAGGTGGAAGTAAAACTCTTATTGTTCATAGAAGACATGATATTGTACATAGAAAACCCTAAAGACTACACACACACACACACACACACACAAACATACATATATTTAACAAATGAATTCAGGAATGTAGCAGGATACAAAATTAACGTACAGAAATCACTGGTAATTTTATATAACAATAATGAATTCTCAGAAAGGGAAACCAAACCAACAGTCCCATTGACCATTGCATCAAAAAATTATGATATTTACGAATACACTTAACCAAGCAGGTAAAAGACTTGTACTCAGAAAAATACAAGATGTTGAATAAAGAGATAGAGGAAGACATAAGCAAGTGGAAAACTATACCATGATCATGGATTGGTATATTTAACATCATGAAAATGTCCATATTACCTAAAGAACTCTAAAAATTCAACGTAATCCCTATTAAAATTGCAACAGCATATTTCACAGATCTACAACAAATACTCCAAAAATTTATATGGAACCAAAAAAGACCCCAATTAGCCACAGCAGTCTTGAGAAAGAATAAGAAAGGTGGAGTGATCACAATACCAGATATAGAATTATACTCCAAAGTCATTAAAATAAAAACAGCCTAGTACTGGCACAAGATCAGGTATATGCATCAATGGAACAGAACAGAGAACCCAGAAATCTACCCAAGACATTACGCTCAATTAATATTTGACAAAGGAGGCAAGAGCATACAATGGAGTCACAACAGAGCAAGAGCATACAATGGAGTCAATAAATATTGTTGGGAAAATTAGACAGATAAACATGCAAAAAAAACCCCAAAACAATACATGAACATGCACCATACACAGGATTAAACTCAAAATGGTTAAAAGACCTAAATATGAGTTGGGAAACCATAAAAGTCCTAGAAGAAACCATAGGCAGCAAAATCTCAGACATCTCTCATAGCAATGTGTTTACAGATACATCTCCCAGGACAAAGGAAACTAAGGGGAAAACAAACAAATGGGAATCCATCAAAATAAAAAAATGCCTGCACAGCAAAAAAAACATCAACAAAATGAAAAGGGAACGCACAGTAGGAGAGGACATATTTGGCAAGGATCCATGTGATAGAGGGTTAATATCCAAAATGTATAAGGAACACATACAACTGAACCAAAGGAATACAAACAATCCAATTAAGAAATGGGTAAAAGTCCTAAATACACACTTCTCCAAAGGAAACATACAGATGGCCAAGAGGCATATGAAAAATGCTCAATGTCACTGACCATCAGAGAGATGCAAATTAAAAGGACAATGAGGTATCAGCTCACAGCTGTCAGAATGGCTGCCATCAACAAATGAACAAATGACAAGTGGTGAATATGTGGAGCAAAGGGAACCCTCCTGCTCTGCTGGGGGGATGCAGGCTGGTGCAGCCATGATGGAACACAGTATGGAGTTTCCTCAAAAAATTAAAGATGGAACTTCCATTTCAACCAGTGATCCCACTTTTAGGGATATATGCGAAGGGACCCCAAACACCAATCAGAAACAATGTATGCACCCCTATCTTCATAGCAGCACAATTTGCAATAGCTAAGACTGGAAACAGCCCAAATGCCAATCAGTAGCTGAGTGGATAAAAAAGCTGTGGTATATTTTTGCCACAGAATACTATGCAGCAGTAAAAGGGAAGGATCTCTTACCCTTTGGGAAAGCATGGAGGGACCTGGAGAGTATCATGTAAGTGAAACAAGCCAGTCAGAGAAAGACAAGTATCACATGACTGTAGCTGGATAAGCAGAATGAAGTTAACTAGAAGAGGACGTTCTGCCAGGAAAATGCGGGAGCCTGCATGCAAGACTTATTGTTCAGAGGCAGGACTTTCCTTGACGTGATAAATACTCCATGAGGGCACAGAAAGTTCAAGGGAGGGTGCTCTGCTGCAGGTGGAAATAATCTTTGTATAACATAGGAAATTAAGTGTAATGAATAACTTAGCTTAGATGATCTCATAAGCATGCTAGTTAATCATTGTCACTTGCTGTACTCCATTGTTGTTTACTGCACTCACTGCAATAACTGCCAGAAGGCATCAGAGGGCCTTTGCTATTCGCCTGAGCGAGCAGTAGCCCTCTGCTTCTCCGTATCCTGTCATCCGACTCATCTCCGCGTCTCTGTTCACAAAGAACATCAATACATGACCTCACTCATATGTGGAACATAATGAACAAAATAAACTGATGAAGAGAATGGATCCAGAGACCTGGAAGCATAGAGCAGACTGGGGAATCTCAGAGGGAAGTCGTGGGAGGCTGGGAGGGTGGGAAGAGGTCAGCCAACAAACTCGTATGCATATGTGCATCATCCAGGGACAGAAACAATAGGATGGTTAAGACCTGGGCACCCGGGGCCGGGCTAGAAGGTGTCAATGGGGATAAAGGGGACATGTGTAATACCTTCAACAATAAAGGTATAATTTAAAGAAAAAGAATTAGGACTTGGACCCTCTGACACACACTGAACATGGTCCCTGTGTCACCCACCTTCTCTCAGGTGGGGTCAAGACCTCAGCTATTAAATACTCTGCCTCATGAATATGCAAAAGAGAGGAGGTAGACCAGGTTAAATATGGGTAAGTCTGTGCCCTGAGGGCATCACCCACAGCCACACCCTCCCCTCCACAAGTGCTCACAGCACAGCCCTCAGCATGGACTGGAGATGGAGAGCCCTCCTCCTGGTGGCCATGGCGACAGGTAAGGGGCTCCTCTCCTGGGTTAAGGAGGGTCCAGGGAGAGTCAAGGGGGTTCCACTCACTCCTGTCTGCTCCCCACAGGTGTCCACTCCCAGGTGCAGCTGCTGCAGTCTGGGGCTGAGGTGAGGAAGCCTGGGGCCTCCGTGAAGGTCTCCTGCAAGGCTTCTGGATACACCTTCACCAGCTACTGGATGCACTGGGTGCGACAGGCCCCAGGACAGGGGCTTGAGTGGATGGGGTGGGTTAGCCCTTACAATGGAAACACGGGCTACGCACAGAAGTTCCAAGGCAGAGTCTCCATGACCAGAGACACGTCCACGAGCACAGCCTACATGGAGCTCAGCAGCCTGAGAGCCGAGGACACGGCCGTGTATTACTGTGCAAGAGACACAGTGAGGGGAAGTCAGTGTGAGCCCAGACACTAACCTCCCTGAGGAGACAGCAGGGCTGGGCAGCAGGGAGAGGCCATGACCAGCAGGGAGCGCTCAGGACCAGTACAGGGCCCTGTCCAAGAGCAGGTGCAGAGTTAAAGAAAGATACCAATTCCTGCTTTGTCTTAAATTAGTTTTGCTCCCAGGTTCAGCCACAGAGCTCACAGAAAGCCCTTTCCTAGGTCTAGTTTTAGGGATTGTATTTGTGAACAAAAAGGGGGCTCTGTCCTAAATCTGACAAAACTCAGTGACTGACAGGACCCTCACAGGAGGCTCTTATCACACATCCTACCTGGGCAGTCCTGGGGGTGGGCACGCCCAGGCCTATAACTTCTTTACTAAAAGGGTCATCTCAGGGGAGCACGTCTTGGCCATCTTTGTGTCCACTTTGGAGACTTACCTATGAGGCCCTTTGCCCATTTTTCAATTGTGTTGTTGTCTTCCTTTTGTAAGTTGTAGGAGTTCCTTTACATTTTGGAGATTAACCCCTTATCAGACGTACCCCTGCTGTTGCACATGGTAAGAGTTCTGTCTTTTTCGCAGCTGCATAGTATTCCATGGTGTGGAGGTACCACAGTTTTCTTTTCCACTCGTCTGCTGACGGGCACTTAGGCTGTTCCCAAATCTTAGCTGTTGTAAATTGTACTGTTATAAGCATAGGGGTGCATGCATTCTTTCTGATGAGTGTTTTGGGTTTCTTAGGATATATCCCTGCCGGAAGCCGGTCCATCCTTGCTGCCTGACACAGTCGCTGCAGGAAAGAAACATCTGCACAGCATATGTTTCAAGGGACCTGGCGTATATAGCATACTGTTCTTAATATGTTTGCTCCCCTTAGCGCTGTGTGTTTTAACCAAGGTCACCTCTCCGAGAAAGGTTGTTTCCCCAGGTAGGAATTTTTCCCTGAAGTCAGGGAGGGGATGCCTCTCCTAGAAAGGTTGTTTCCCCAGGTAGGAATTTTTCCCTGAAGTCAGGGAGGGGATGAAACTCCTTAACTAAGTGCCAGGCGGGTAGTTAATCACTACAAACAATCATGCTTAAGCTACATAATCTTTACTCCCTGGAATGGAGATAAGAAACACCCTAACCTTTGTAATAGAAATTGACAGGATTAAAATCAACTGGTATAAATACGGATGTAACAAGACAATAAACAGCAGAGCCTCTCTGGAGATCAAGACCAGAACTTGGCTGGAGATCCTGACTGGAGATCCTGGCCAGGCTGCTGATCAACTGAACACTGCCTCTGTGTCCTTCCTTCTTCGCCGACTCCGTCCACACCTTTGGGGACCCCTGGACCTGCTGGGGTTGGACCCCGGCATATCCCTAGAAGTGGGATCACTGGGTCAAATGGGAGTTCCATTTTTAATTTGTAGATGGAACTCCATATTGTTTACCATAATGGCTACACCAGTCTGCATTGCTAATAGACCAAATAAACTGATGAACAAAAATAGACCCAGAGACATAGAAGCATGAAGAGACTATGGAACCTCAGAGGGAAAAGGTAGGGGAGGGTGGATGGGAAGAGATCAGCCAATGAACTTTTCTGCATATATACCTAACCCGTGGACACAGACAATGGGGTGGTGAGGGCCTGGGGAGAGAATGGGAGCTAGAGGGAAGAGGATAATGGGTAGAAAATGGGGGACCTATGTGATACTTGCAACAATAAAGATTAGGAGAGAGAGAGAGAGAGAGAGAGAGAGAGAGAGAGAGAGAGAGAGAGAACCTCCTCTTCATTATCCTGGTACTCTGTCCCCACCTTGCTCTCTCCCACCTCCATGTCACTCCTCACCTTCCCTCCTCAACTTCAAATGCACAATCGCAGCTGCAAACGGTTATTCTCCGGAGCATTTGAGGTCTTGCTCCTCAACAGTTCTTGTCAGTTTGGCTCCAATAAAATCTTATAAAACATTCCCTACATGTTTAGACATTTCTTACCTCAACATGTTGTCTTTTCTGCATTTACCACATACGTTCATACACCATTCTTCCCCGTGTGGAGAGGGAAGTTCACACAATTATTAAAAACCTGCTACCTGGACGGGATGAATTCAAATGGGTTCACAGGTGTTGAAGATGAGACAAGTTTGTTGTTGGTTGTCATGGACCTAAGTGTCCCGTCTTTTTCCAGCCCAGCAGGTGTGACTGGGAGGTTGAGCATCGACCTATGAACCAGGAGGCTCTGGTTTGATTCCTTGGTCAGGGCACATGCCAGGTTGCAGTCTCAATCCCGGTGGGGGAGTGGGGGAGGGTGGAGGGAGAGGAGCAGCAGTCAATGATTCTCATCATTGATGTTTCCATCGCTCCACTGGCCTCATCTCTGGAGCCAAGTAAAGTGTATAAAAAAGGAGAAAGAAAGGAGGCTTCCCCAGCTGTGCCGGCTCCCCTTGTGACACTCTGGCAGGTTCCCCTGCTGGTTGAATCAGCATAAAATCCACAACATAAATGAACCACTTTGAAGTCATTGACATGAGACCCTCTAAGCCTGTGGAGAATACCTTTATAGAGAGACAATTCTCAGCATTTTATTCATTAATCCATTTCATTCCATAATGCACCATCTTATTCCTGGCACCATTAATACTACTGTCATTGTTTCCCTGGGAGAGGACCATGGCTCTAAAAAATCTGAGTTGGATTTCCATCGATTAATTCTAACAGATTTTACCTTACTGAAAAGTAACCCCTAATCAGCTAAGATGGAGGTGGTAAGGGTAAGGTGTTTTCGTCAAAAGGTGGCAGCACAGGTAGACCAACAAGCAAATTCAGTACGTGACTTAACCCAGATGGCAGGGAGAGAGCATCAGCACTGCCAAGGCCTCTGATAAGGTAGCTAGAAGTACCCTGCCAGGTAGGTTAGTCTGCAGAATTGGAAAGATACACACTGTGTCATGCCAGCCCAGCCAAGGGTTCGGTGAGCCTGAGGGAGAGGGGGAGTGGCGAAGGATTAAATAAAAGACAGACAAAGAGAGTATTGCTGGGGCCTGGTGCATCTCCTACGCCTGGATCAGGGCACAAAGAAGGATCCAGCCAGCAAGCTGAGGCTTTACTTTATAGTCAGAGAAAAACAAGGTAATGGTCAAAATAGTTACAATGTTCTTGTGAGTTTCACTTGTTTTGGCAGCACTTGCTGCATCTCCCTCAGCCCATTGGCTACCCAGGAGGATCTAGGGGGCAGCCATAAGGTCAAGATTAATTATGCTAAGAGGGTTCTTCCCTCTAAGCCTGGACTTGTTTGTGGCTCTGCCACAGGTCAATCCGAGGCTTACCTCTAGAGCCGCCACATACAGCAACGTTTTCCTGTTAACTACTCAAACCCAAGCAGAGACTATGAAATAATGAGTAACTAGACGGTCATGGCTTTGCAGGAAACAGAGAGGTGGAGTAAGCACACCATCCCCCGATAAGAGTGAGGTGATGTCAGTGCAGGGAAAGGTTGGGTACCTTCTTTAAGTTGGTTTTTGGCGTTTTGGTCTGTGAGCAATCGAGATGGAGAGGGAGGCTCTCCCAAAGGGGCACGTCTGCAGGAACCAGAGTAGCTGAGCCCGACCATCTGTGTGCCTTTAGACTGGCACATACCATGGCACACAATGACTCTCCACGTGAATCAGCCACAAGCCACACCCATTGCACAGAAGGGTGTGATGATGGTCCACCGAGTACTGAGTGACGGGCCCAGGGGCCGAGGCTCCGATAAGGAATAAACTGAGGCCAGAAGACAACCCACGTGTAACAGCCAGAGGAGAGGGTGATGATCGTGAACCAGAACAGACTGCCCCCTGGAGGTAAGCCTCCTCGCTTGCCGCCTTCCCCATCTCTGCAGCACGTCCCCTGGAGAATATTTTTAAAATATATTTTATTGATTTTTTTACAGAGAGAAAGGGAGAGGGATAGAGAGTTAGAAACATCGATGAGAGAGAGTGTGCCTCCTGCACACCTCCCACTGCGGATGTGCCCGCAACCAAGGTACATGCCCTTGACCAGAATCGAACCTGGGACCCTTCAGTCTGCAGACCAATGTTCTATCCACTGAGCCAAACCAGTTAGGGCACCTTGAGAATATTTTTAAGAGTTTATTTGAGCCAAACTTGATAACCAGAACAGCGAGCCCAGTGTTTTCTGTCCCCGGGATCGGATGTCACCAAGTCCAAGAAAGACATCGGGGACCGGAAGATTTAAGCAAAAGCGTGGAGCATTTATCACAAGCAGATTCAGGCTCCCCGCACGGGGAGGGGCCCACTAATGGGCTGCCCTGAAGCCTGTGGTCTCGGGTGTTTATGTGCCACCAGCCTGCTCTGTGTCCACCCGTGTGCCCACCTGATTGGCCCCTCATTGTTCTTGCCCACAAGGTACCTGCACATCCCTGTTCCCTTGTGTGCCTTCACCTTACTGTCCCAGGCCCTCCCTCGTTTCCCAGGCCTCCTGCTCTGAGTCCGGAAACATTCTGTTATGTCTGCCTGGGTGGTCCCTGTGGTTGGGCTGCTCAGACTGCCCTGTCTGCCCTGCCTACCCTCCACCTGCCTTTGTTTCAAGTGGACCCTGCTCTGCCTGCCTGCCCATCAAGCTAACTCCTGTCAAAGCCCCACCTTCTGGACGTGTGTCTGGGGTCCTGCAGGTACAGGAAGCTCATCTTCCTAAAACACAGGCTCTCCTTACAAACACCAGAGTCACTGCTCAGCCCAGGCCCCTCCTCCCACCTCTGCTGGCCTGGGATGGGCGCTGCCGGGTCTGTTTTCTCTGTTGTTGGTAGATTTCTGGGAGGTTGCTCTTCTCCCTTCTCATTCTCTGTTTGTTCAAAAGGAGTCACTGAGCAGAAGGGGCTGAAGCAAAATGGTGGGTAGGCAGCTCCAAACTCTTTTTCCTCCACAAAAACATCAGAAAACAAACCAAAACTATCAGAACTGGCATCTGTCAGGCTCTCAAACGCAGTAAGAGACTTGCAGCAACTGAGCAAACCTGAGTCAGGTACAGGCTACTCAGAGAGGGAAGGAGCCCGGCCGGTGTGGCTCAGGGGTTGAGCGTCGGCCCAGGGAACCCGAGGTACAGGAGTGATTACCGGGTTGGGGGCTCGATCCCCAGGACAGAGCATGCAGGAGGCAAACCATCCACGGTTGTCTCTCTTGGGGTTTCCACCTCTCTATCACTCTCCCCTCCTCTCTCACTAAAATTAATTTTAAAAAACTTTTTTTTTTTCTAAGTTAGAGAGAAGTAAGGCTTCCTGGTGTTTGACCTGCCCATGCCCCTCCCCTCCCAGGCGTGATTGCACTTTTCTTTTCTGTTTTATAAATGCAGCAACAGGCCTGTTTGTACGCCCACCAGCAAAGGACAGCAGTCTCCTGTCAAGTGGAGAAGATCAGGACCTTACGCAGCTGATTGGGGACCCACTGCCATGGGGAGACTCGCCTGGTTGCCTTCACGTGCTGGGTCTGTTCACCTGCCACGTCAGCAGGCGTTTCCAATGGGTCTCCTGCTCCTGGGCCTGCTTTTCTGATTCCTCATGATGCACAAGCTGCCGTTCCAGGTAGTTCATCCAGGCACTTTCCCATGAAGCATAAGGTGTCATATTCCCTGTGGCCAGAGGCTATGGTCGTCAGGTCTCGCAGGAGCTGGGTAACTGGCTCTCCAACTCCAAGGCCGACTCTGGAACCTGCGTGTGGTTACCCAGTTATCTATCTCAGGCCTCTTCATCCCAGAAGGCAGACTTACTCCTACATCCCCTTAGGAATTGCTTTCCATGTTCCCCCCTCACCTCAGCTTGGTTCTCAAAGAATTCGGCAAAACGCAGTCCTCCTGGCCTTCAATGGGGTCACAGGCCACAGATAAGCAGCCTCACTGATGGCAGCTCACAGATGCCACGTGAGGAACAGCAACCCCACACCCTTCAGAGAGCGGGTGCTGAGTGCAGTCTCAGCTTTAGAGAAAACCAGGCAGAGACAGTGCTGGTCCCAGATTGCACTTTCCAAGGGGTGGGGGCCGCCTTCCCAGAGGAACAAGTGACCACAGTCCCAGATTCCTGTGTCCATCTGTCCTCACTGCCTGGGGCTGTGGGAGGATGGACACAGGGGGCTGCTCTCCTTTGCGAAGGGAGGTACTCACCTGCCCCCAAGGACGACATGGTGCCTCAACTCTCTATCCAAGGTTTTGTTCCAAGCACCATCATATTCCATTTTTTAATTATTTTTTGTAATTATTTCACTTTTATTTTTATTATTTGTTTAATTTTTTTTATTTTGTTTGTTAATCCTCACCCGAGGATATTTTTTCAATGTTTTATAAGGAGGATGACAGAGAGAGGGAGAGAAAGGGAGGAACATGGGTGTGAGAGAAACACATGGATTGGTCGCCTCCAGCACTGAACAAAGGAGGAGCCTGCAAGCAAGTAAGTGCCCTGGACCAGAATCCAACCTGGGACACTTTGGTCCATAGGCTCACACTCTATTCACTGAGACAAACCACGCAGGACTCCTTTTTTAAATGATGGAAATTCTCCCACTTTGAGAGGCTGGGAAACACGACTTTTGCAAATAAACAGCAGGGAAGTTGAGTGAAATGTGTGCTTTCAGGAGGCAGCTGTGTGCTTGTGAGAGTAGCAGCGGGTTTGAGATGGAGGCTGCAGCCACAGCATAAAGTCCAGCCTCTCCTGCCTGCTCACATGTAGAGATTCGAGTTTTGTGGAGGATCTGATTGACGAAAATAACAAGGAGAATCTTTCAGTCTCAAAATAAAAGCATCATCCAATGCACATTCTTATTCCCAAACCCCAGAAAGGCGACATGGCCCACGGCAGGTGAAGGAGAGCGAGAGGAAGCCCCATCCACGTGCCTCTGGGGGCAGCACCCGTGGGTCCTCATCTAAACCCCAAGGAAGGAGGACTCTCAATCCTGGAAGCTACCCCCAAAGGAATGGGGTCAGGGTGACGGGTCTCAGGAAAGGAGGGAGGGAGGGGGGTCAGGACAGGACCCCTTGTGGTCAGCATCCTTGAGTCCTTTCCCATCTGGGGTCGCCCCTTGGATGACAAGGTCAGGCATGCAGCCCAGGGGCCCAGCTGCACCTTATATGCAGACTCCATGCAAATGGGGCTCTCCTCCTGCTCATAAAAGGGGCCCTTGCCCGGCATGTTGGGGAGACACCCAGAGCCCAAGTGCCTGAGACAGGACCCCAGTGGCTCCACCATGGACTGGGTGCCAAGCTGCGTTTTCCTCCTGATCATTTATCAAGGTCGTTCTCAGGAGTGGGGAGTGCTGAGACCTGTGCCTGTGCCTGTTGGTGCTTCCATGTGATTCTCAGTCCACCTTGTGTCTCTGTGTTTGCAGGTGTCCAGTGTGAGGTGCAGCTGGTGGAGTCTGGGGGAGGCCTGGTGCAGCCTGGGGGGTCTCTGAGACTCTCCTGTTCAGCCTCTGGATTCACCTTCAGTAGCTCTGCAATGCACTGGTTCCGCCAAGCTCCAGGGAAGGGGCTGGAGTGGGTATCAGCCATTAATGGTGGTGGTGGTAGCACATACTATGCCAATACCGTGAAGGGCCGGTTCACCATCTCCAGAGATAATGGCAAAAACACGCTGTATCTGCAAATGAACAGCCTGAGAGCCGAGGACACTGCTGTGTATTACTGTGCAGGAGAGACACACAGTGAGGGGAAGTCAGTGTGAGCCCCGACACTAACCTCCCTGAGGGAGACAGCAGGGCTGGGTTGCAGGGGGCACTCAGGCCACTAGGGGGCGCTCAGGACCACAGACATGAGAGCCAGCTCAGGAGCTGGGACCTGGGGGATTCAGTCTCTGATGACCTGGTCAGTGGTTTTATTCTCCAGGAGTAAACACCCTCCTCAAGGACTCACTGCCTCTCCACTTTATGCCTTACGTTTCCTTTCACACCACCCCTTGGAGGAAGTCACTTACTTCCTCTGCCCCATTGATCAGTCAGAAGGAGGCCTTAATGTTTTCTTTCGTCCCTCCTCCAGGAGACATTGCCATGTTAAGGAGGCCATCTGGGACGTCGTTGGGCACTGACCAGAGAAACTTTATTGTAGCCCCAGCAACCAATAAGCTTGGCTGGGCTAACAAAGGGACAGTCTTCTGTCAGGAGCTTCTGTTGGATGAAACCCATGAGGGCTTTAATCTCACAGAAAGGCCTCTACCCTATATATAGCCTCGGCTCTCAGGCTGCTCATTTATATATGTATATCTAAATGCCTAAACACCCAAATGACTGAACAACCATTTGACTGGTAACAATAATGCTCACTGACCACAGGGGGAAAACACTCAATGCAGGAGCTGCCCTCTAGTGGTCAGTGCACTCTCACAACAGGTGCGTTGCTCAGCTGACTGACAGATGCCAGGCTTACAGCTAGTGAGCACAACGGCAGCAACAGAAGCCTCTCCCGCATCCACTGCAGCACACTACCAAGTGACAGCAGGTGCAGCAGGGCGTGAATCGCAGGCCACCTGCTTCTTGGTTCAGTACTACATCCCTTGGGAAATGTCAGACTGCTGGTGTTGGCCTGATTCCCACAGGACCCAAGGGGACCCAAATTGCCAGAGTGCACAAGCCAGGCTGAGGGAAACACCGGTGCATTAATCCATGCACGGGTCCTCTAGTATATACATGTAATTGTAATCCAGAAAGAGGAGAGAGAGGGCACCAAGAAAAATGTTTGAAGAAATTATGGTAAATAGTTTTTCAGAATTTAATGTAAACTATAAAGAGATCTAAGAACATCAAAGAACTCCCAGATGAATGAAAATAAACAACATTAAATCAAGGAACATTGAAGGCAAACTGGTGAAAAACGTAAAATGCCCAAGGGTAGCAAAGAAGAAACCACACATGAGACAAGAAACAAGATTAATAAAAACATCAAAGGTCACATGAAAAACTACCAAAACCAGAATACAATAGGGTTACGACTGTAAAGAGCTGAAGGAACATTGAAGGAACATCAACGTGAAATTCCAAACTGACAGAAAATCTATTTCAAAACTAGATGAAAATGAAATTACAAACTATCAAATTTTGTGAGATGCAGCTAGAGCAGTGCTTGCAGGGAAATGTATAGCATTAAATGCTTATGTTAGAAAAGAATACAGATCTTTAAATCAATAATCTAAGCCTCCACTTTAAAAAAAAATGGAAAAGGGAGCGAACCAATTAAAAGGCAGAGGTAAATGCATGTTCTCACTGCCTCCCATAACCATTTGAAATGCACAACTGAAATAGCGAACACCCATCTTTCTGGACTAGGAAGGTAAAGAGAAAGCACACCGAGACTGGTAGGAAGGTGGAGATGGGGAGCAGGCTAGTCCAACACCCACATGTGGTGTGTTTTTAATTGGCAGGGATATCTCAGCTCTGGAGGCCTCCTGTGAGAAGCAAAGGGTCCCAGCCTCACACCAGACCCCCAACCCAGGGTTCCAGAGCTGGGAAGAGACGTCCTCAGAGCTTCAGGATGTAAATACCAGAAATGATTGTCTCTGAGTGACATGGAGGCAGCTGGAGACCCAGGCTGTTCCTCTTAAAGGGCCAGCACAGGAACTTACCAGGTCCAGCTTCCTCTGAACTCCAGGGGCAGGTGGTTGAATTAGGAGATCCAGGGACATACAGTATAGAACTGAATTGTCTGGTATTGGGGCAGGAACTAGGGGTGGCTTTCTCCCAGACAGGGCTGCACCAAGGGAGTCATTGTTTCTGTGCTGCCTCAAAGCCATATCTGATGTTCCATCAGTGTGGCTCACATAGTTTGCTCTGCCCTGGGGATTCCCTGAGAACCCAACCCATCCAAATTGCAACCCTACCCAAGCTGTTTGCAGCAGCATTTCCATAAGAATGGCTTTTCCTGGCTCAGGCTTCAGTCCCTCCTAACATCTCTCAAACAAACAGCAGCTGGCATCAACATGCTCCAAACCTATCAATAAGAGACCAAATTCCTGGCACTAGCACCAGCCTGCCTTGCTTCACAACTTGTCCTAGGCTGGGTGCTTCCATTCCCAATACAAGTAGCAGCTATCTGCAGATCTCCTTGTAGCTCCTGCTTGGTGGCTCCAGGCAGTGGTTGACATTTCACATCCTAAGATGCCCTAGAGCCAGTGTAACCGGTGCACAGCTTCAGACCACAACAGATTACAATTCCACACGTTCAAGAGGAGAAGGAGGAGGAGGGGGGGGGGAGAAGGAAAGAGAAGAAGAAGAAGAAGGAGAAGAAGAAGAAGAAGAAGAAGAAGAAGAAGAAGAAGAAGAAGAAGAAGAAGAAGAAGAAGAAGAAGAAGAAGAAATGAACAAAGCCATAGCCAGTTTGGCACAGTGGATAGAGAGTTGGCCTGGTGACTGAAGGGTTCCAGGTTTGATTCTGTTCAGGAGCACATGCCCATGTTGTGGGTGTGCACAAGGTGGCTCATCAGTGATTCTCTGTCATCATTGATGTTTCCCTCTCTGTCTTTCTCTCTCTCTCCTCCTTCCTCCCTGAAATCAATAAAAATATAAAAAATAGAAAATATGAACAAAATATTGGCAATACATATATATCTATACATATATTTGAATCTAAGAACAAAAATAAATGAAAAAAGGGTCTAAAGATAAAAGAAACTGATAAGTAAAATAGAACTGGAGGATTGGAAATGTGGAACAGAATGGCAAAATTCAGAGGGAAGAGTGAGGGAGGAGTGGAAACCATGAACCAAAGGACTCATATACACATATGCCTTACCAATGGGCACAGATAGGAAGGTGGTAAAGACAGAAGTGGGGCAGGAATGGGGTGGAAGGTGGATGTGCTGGTGAAAAGGGGGACATCAGTAATACTCTCAATATCAAAGACTTAAAAAAAACAAATTAGAAAAGGAAGATCAAAATCACCTAAAATCAAGCAAAAGGAAGGAAAAATAAAGATGAACAGAGATTAATAAAATCAACAGAGAAAAATGGTAGAAAACAACCAATGATGCCAACAGCTGAATCTTTGAAAAGATCAATAAAACTAACCCAATGCTAACAAGACTGGCAAAAAGACAAATGACCAATATCAGAAATTAATTAGGAGATATAAACACATTCCTCAATGCATTCTTATGAGATTGGCATTCTTTGTGCAATCAGTACAAAGAAAGAGTAAACTACAGACTGAAATCTCTTGTTAACATTTACTAAAATCCTCAACAGAAGATGAGCCAATCCTACCAGCAATATAAGAAAATCATACTCCATCATGACCAAGCAGGAATTATCCCAACAATTCAAAGATGATTCAACAGTTTTAAGTCATCCGATTTAACCCAACAGGTCAGCTGTGTAAAGAAGAGAAGTCACATGGTCATTAAAATTGATACAGAAAAGTGTGTACAAAGCACAGCTCCATTCATGATGAAACGCTTAGGGCACGTGGGATAAAGGGGCCCTTCCTCACTCTGATCATGGGACTCCTGGAGCTGATGTCACAGTCGATTGTGGGAAGTTACATGGTTCCCCTCAGATGGGGACAGAGTCAAAAAGGCCCACTCTTACCACTTCCATTCAACATTGTCCTTGACGTGTTCACAAGAGCAATAAGACAGGAAAAATGCATAGAGACATTCAAATGTGAGCCAGCACACAAGGTGTCCCTACTGGCAGGTGACATGTTCATCTATGAAGAAAAATCAGAAGAATCTACTTCACAATCCCGGGTGAATGTGCAGAAATGGGTCTATTTGGAGACTTATCATAACTGCAGTGGTGCTGCCCGTGCGGGGCTGGCAAAGCAGCAGGTAAGGGGCCGGAACTGAGTTCCTGTGGGAAACCGTCCCCAGAAACACAGCTGTCCACAGAGGTGCAGCCTCAGGAGGGACCTGGCAGCACCACTGGTCACCAGAGTTCACCCTGAATCCCCTGGTGCCTGGAGGGGCCACGCGTGTTTGCTCCCTGAGCTGATCCCAGGGAACAGGAACCCTCCCGCCTCTTCAGGACAGGAAGGAGGTTTGCACTGGGAGCCAGGAGCCCCTGAAGCCTGGCGCCCACAGAAGCAGAGAGAGGGTCCCCCCTAGAGGTCACACTTCAGAGTGGGTTCCAAGGTCCCCAGAAAACACGCTGGGGTGTAAGCCGGGGAGGCCTCAGTGAGCTTTTACTGACACTGAAATCTCCATGCGTGTTGCAGGGAGGGAGGGAGGGAGTCCCTGTCTCCTCCTGGCTCCTGGGAACACGGGCTTTTTCCTCATTTAGGTTTGTGTTTCCCTCAGCCTCACGGGGCCTGACCAGCTGGCTCAGGCGGGTCCCCCACAGCGAGGCCCAGCATCTGCCTGCAGGAGAGGGGGTCTGGGTGCTTCTTCGTCTTGAAGTCTCCGGAGAGAGGTTCCAGCCCAGCTCCCCGTGCACCCCTGTGTCCTGGCACCTGGGGCTGCCCTTCTGGGGGCCTCTCTATCCTAGTTCCCCTCGTCCCGGCAACACAGACACCCCCAGGTCTGCTGGTCCGCCCAGCAGGACCCTGGCTGCCTGCATGCGGTGTGGGGCCTCCACAATGTTAACTAGACATGGGGGAGGGGCCCTACCCGTGTGGCTCAGTGGATAGAGCGTCAGCCTGCGCACTGATGGGTCTGGGGTTTGATTCCTGTCAAGGGCACGTACCTCCATTGCAAGCTCCATCCTTCCTGCAAGAGGCAACTACTCCATGTGTCTCTATGGGCTCTCCCCCTCACCCCCTCCCTTCAACTTTCTCTAAAAATAAGAGGGAAATATCCTCAGTGAGGATGAACTAAACTAACTGAATAAAGAAATCTTATGTTTTTTTAATTAAAAGAAGGAAAGAAATAGTAAGAGGTCACCCCAGATCCCAGCCGGTGTTGCTCATTCTTTGAGCTTCGACCTATGAACCAAGAGTTCAGGGTTGGAATCCTGGTCAGGGCACTTGCCTGGGCCACTGCCTGAACCCCCAGTGTGGGGCGTGCAGGAGGCAACCAATCAATGATTCTCTCTCATCACTGATGTTTCTATCTCTCTTGCCCCTACTTTCCTCTCTGAAATCAATAAAAATATATTTTAAAATAAGATTAAAAATTGAAAAGGAAGAGAGAAGGAAGGCATTGTGGTGTTTGACCTGCCCATGCCCACCCCCTCCCCAGAGTGACTGCACTTTCCAAGTGGTGGTGGCTGCCTCCCAGAGGAACAAATGATCAGAGTCCCAGATTCCTGTGTCCGTCTGTCCTCACCTGGGGCTGTGGGAGGATGGACACAGGTGCCTGCTCTCCTCTGAGAAGGGAGGTGCTCACCTGCCTCCAAGGACGACGTGATGCCTCAACTCTCTACCCTGGGTTTTGCTTCCAAGAGCCAACAATTTCTTTCTTTTTTCTTTTTTTATCCTCACCCAAGGATATTCTTCCATTGTTTTTCAGGGAGAGAGTGGAAGGGAGGGAGGGGAAAAGAGAAGCATTGATGTCAGACAAACACACCAACTGGTTGCCTCCTGCACAAGCTCTGAAGAGGGAAAGGGCCAGGACGATACTTCAACCCAGGTACAAGCCCTTTATCAGAATCGAACCTGAGACCTTTGGAACCCAGGGGTATGCTCTATCCACTGAGCAAAACCAGCCCAGGCCAGGACTCCTATTTATTTATTTATTTATTTATTTATTTAATTAATTTAAGAACTTTATTATTGAAAGTAACACATATGTCCTCTTTTTTCCCCTATTGATCCCAGCCCGCCACTCCCGAATCCTATCAGGGATCCATTTGTAAATTATGGAGATTCTCCCACTTTGAGGGTCTGGGAAACAGGACATTTGCACATGAACAGCAGGGAAGTTGAGTAAAATCTGTGCTTTTGGGAGGCATCTGTGTGCTTGTGAGAGTGGCAGCAGGTTTGAGCCTGAGGCTGCAGCCACAGTGTCCAGCCCAGCCTCTCCTCCCTCCTCACCTGTGGAGGATCGAGTTTTGTGGAGGATCTGATTGAGGAAAATAACAAGGAGAATCTTTCAGTCTCAAAACAAAAGCATCATCCAATGCACATTCTTATTCCCAAACCCCAGAAAGGCAACATGGCCCACGGCGGGTGAAGGAGAGCGAGATGAAGGCCCATCTACGCGCCTCTGGGGGAGCACCCCTGGGTCCTCATCAAAACCCCAGGAAGGAGGACTCTCAATCCTGGGAGCTGCCCCCAAAGGAATGGGGTCAGGGTGACGGGTCTCAGGAAAGGAGGGAGGGAAAGGGTCAAGACGGGACCCCTTGTGGCCAGCATCCTTGAGTCCTTTCCCATCTGGGGTCTCCCCTAGGATGACAAGGTCAGGCATGCAGCCCAGGGGCCCAGCTGCACCTTATATGCATACTCCATGCAAATGGGGCTCTCCTCCTGCTCATAAAAGGGGACCCTTGCCCGGCATGTTGGGGAGACACCCAGAACCCAAGCGCCTGAGACAAGACCCCAGCAGCTCCACCATGGACTTGGTGCCAAGCTGCGTTTTCCTCCTCATCATTTCTCAAGGTCGTTCTCAGGACTGGGGAGCACTGAGACCTGTGCCTGTGCCTGTTGGTGCTTCCATGTGATTCTCAGTCCACCTTGTGTCTCTGTGTTTGCAGGTGTCCAGTGTGAGGAGCAGCTGGTGGAGTCTGGGGGAGGCCTGGTGCAGCCTGGGGGGTCTCTGAAACTCTCCTGTGCAGCCTCTGGATTCTCCTTCAGTAGCTACCACATGCACTGGGTCCGCCAGGCTCCAGGGAAGGGGCTGGAGTGGGTCTCATACATTAGCTATAGTGGTGGTAGCACATACTACGCGGACTCCGTGAAGGGCCGCTTCACCATCTCCAGAGACAACGCCAAGAACATGCTGTATCTGCAAATGAACAGCCTGAAAGCCGAGGACACGGCCGTGTATTACTGTGCAAGAGACACAGTGAGGGGAAGTCAGTGTGAGCCCAGACACTAACCTCCCTGAGGAGACAGCAGGGCTGGGCTGCAGGGGGCGCTCAGGACACCAGGAGGCGCTCAGGACCCACAGCACAGAGAGCAGCCCCAGGAGCAGGAGCTGAGGGAGGTGGGGAGGGAAGGGCCTTCCTGTTGGGCTCAGGGATTTCCTCTCAAGCTCTCAGCTGCCTCCTGGGACTGCTCTTCCTTCTCATGTTCTCCCTGCAGACAACAGTGAAGAAGGAGCATTGTGTTTGCAGGTGACATGTTGTTCATGGCGGGGACTCTCCTTCACCAAGTTACTTTATTTTCTATTTCTCTTTCTCCACAAGGAGACCCTCCTCAGTGCTCTGGTCGTCCTGGGTTTGGGAAATGTTCCCACCAATATGGACCCCAGTGAAGCCCAGGCCCCTGTGTGCTGAGCTCAGCCCCCTCTCCCCACGTTTCCCTCTGACAGGCCCCCCTGGGCCACCACCACAAGGATCATCCCCCAGTACCTCCCACCACAGCTCTCCGTCCTCCCTACCACATGCTTCCCTCCTGGTCCTCATTCACTTCGTTGGATGTACAAACCCATCCCAACGTCTGGCTTCAATGATCACAATGTCAGATTTTCTTTGTTTCCTCTGAAGGGGACCCTTGTGGCTACAGGTATGTCCCAGCAGAAGGCTCAGGGTAACCCCCAGGTCAGCACCCTTAGCTCCCTCTCCCCCACCTTAACCCTGTCTGCAAAGTTCTGTCATATAAGGACACCCACTGGCCCCAGTGATGAGAACCTAGATATTCCTGAGGTCAGGGTCCAGCCATCACAGTCCCCTGAGAGTCAGGGCCTCCACGGCCCCTCAGGACCCTGGGGACGGGTTTCCTTCCTGGGAGCTGGGAGTTGTGTGTGTGAGATTGTGAGTGTGCATGTGTGTGTCCATGTGTTAATCTCTTTGGAATTCAGCCTTGACACCTATCTGTCTGGAACACATGACACATTAGTTTGGACCTCACCTGAAACCTGGAACTTGGGTTAATCTTCAGGCCAATGCTTTCTTTCCTGAAGGACTCCAGAGATTATATGTGGCTATTTCAGGTAAGAGAGATGCTGGGGTCCAGCCCCAGCGGGTCCAGGGGTCCCCAAAGGTGTGGACGGAGTCGGCGAAGAGGGAATGACACGGAGACAGTGTTCAGTTGATCAGCAGCCTAGCCAGGATCTCTAGCCCGGATCTCCAGCCAAGTTCTGGTCTGGATCTCCAGAGAGGTTCTGCTCAGGTTCTCCAGTCAGGTTCAGTCACCAGGTTCTACTCAGGCTCTCCTGCCAATCTCCGCAGTCAGGTTCAGTCCAGGATCCCTGCCATGCTCTCTCGCCAGGCTCCGCCTCCAGGCTCCGAGGCCAGTCCCTCTCCAGGATCCTCCGGCATGCTCTCTCCAGCGAAGTTCTTCTGTCTCTAGGCTCCGTGTAGGTTCTGTCTTCTTGATTCTGTTCTAAGTTCCTAGTGTTTCTGTCTTGTTACAACTGTATTTATACCAGTTGATTCAATCCTATCAATCTCTATTACAAAGGTTAGGGCGTTTCTTATCTCCATTCCAGGGAGAAAAGATTATGTAGTTTAAGCATGATTGTTCGTAGTTAAAGGGATTAATTACCCGCCTGGCACTTAGTTGAGGAGTTTTATTCCCTCCCTAACTTCAGGGGAAAATCCCTACCTGGGGATTCAACCTTTCTCGGAGAGGTGACTTTGGTTAAAACACAGCGCCAAGAATGTGAGCAAACATATTAAGAACCTTATGCCATATATGCCAGGTCCCTTGAAACAGCAAGGATGGACCGGCTCCCGGCAAATTCCCCCTTTTTTATTTTTTAAAAGCAAGCATTAAAAAGAAAAACCTGAAACGCTCTCTTGTATCCATTTTAAGAGTAGGATTGGCGCTTTCTGCTATTACCTGAGTCCTGATCTATCACCCCAGGGAGAGCTTGCCAATCCTGCACTTTCCCGGGGTGGAAAGGCTGCAGTGGGGTTAAGGATAAGGCTCCTTGGGCCTACCTTCTCCCATGCCATTACATTTACCTTTCCTTCCTCAGAAAAGCATGGACATACTTCTTGTATAAAACGTTCTGTCTGACTGGGAGTAACCTTAATTCCTCTGCTAGCAAGCATATATGTTAAAAGATCAATACAGAGTCTTTTTTCTTTAGACTCAGTATGGCACATCTTCTTAATCTAAAGATCAATACAGAGTCTTTTTTCTTTAGACTCAGTATGGCACATCTTCTTAATCTAGAGATCAATACAGAGTCTTCTTTCTTTGGACTCAGTATGGCACATCTTCTCAATCTAAGTTCTGTACTATCCACCTTCTTACCCTATTTATCCTCTATAGGGGGATCTGTAGCACCCTGGTGGAGTCCTATCCGTCCTGAGCATGGGGGTTCTCAATGGGGGGGGGGACTTACCTATGGGAATCCTGTTCCAGGGGTTCCCAAAGGTGTGGATGGAGTCGGCGAAGACTATCCACCCTCTTCCTACGGTGGAGTCCTATCCGTCCTGAGTGTGGGGCGCTTACCTAGGGGTCCCTGTTCGGGCGCCAGATGCTGGGGTCCTGCCCCAGCGGGTCCAGGGGTCCCCAAAGGCATAGACGGAGTCAGCGAAGAAGGAATGACACGGAGACAGCGTTCAGTTGATCAGCAACCTAGCCAGGATCTCTAGCCCGGATCTCCAGAGAGGTTCTGCTTAGGATCTCCAGAGAGATTCTGTACAGGTTCTCCAGCCAGGTTCAGTCACCAAGTTCTAGTCAGGTTCTCTTGCCAATTTCTGTAGTCAGGTTCAGTCCAGGATCCCTTGCCATGTTCTCCCGCTAGGCTCTGTCTCTAGGCTCCGAGGCCAGTCCCTCTCCAGGATCCTCCGGCATGCTCTCTCCAGCGAAGTTCTTCTGTCTCTAGACTCCGTGTAGGTTCTGTCTTCTGAATTCTGTCTCATGAGTTCTGTGTTCTAAGTTCTGTCTGTTTCTGTCTTGTTACAACTGTATTTATACCAGTTGATTCAATCCTATCAATCTCTATTACAAAGGTTAGGGCGTTTCTTATCTCCATTCCAGGGAGAAAAGATTATGTAGTTTAAGCATGATTGTTCATAGTTAAAGGGATTAATTATTTGCCTGGTACTTAGTTGAGGGGTTTTATTCCCTCCCTAACTTCAGGGGAAAATCCCTACCTGGGGATTCAACCTTTCTCGGAGAGGTGACCTTGGTTAAAACACAGTGCCAAGAAGGTGAGCAAACATATTAAGAACCATATGCCATATATGCCAGGTCCCTTGAAATAGCAAGGATGGACCGGCTCCTGGCATTTTTTAAGAAAAGAAATTAGAAAAGGAAGATCAAAAGCACCTAAAGTCAAGAAGAGGTAAGGGAAAATAAACATTAGCAGAGATTAATGAAATCAACACAGAAAAATGATAGAAAACCACCAATGATGCCAACAGCTATATCTTTGAAAAGATCAATAAAACTAACCGAATGCTTAGAAGACTGGCAAAGAGGCAAATGACCAATATCAGAAATTAATTAGGAGATATAAACACATTCCCAAATGCATTCATATGAGACTTGAATTCTTTGTGCAATCAGTACAGAGAAAGAGTAAACTACAGACTGAAATCTCTTGTTAACATATTTACTAAAATCCGCAGCAGAAGATGAGCCAATCCTACCAGCAATATAAGAAAATCATACTCCATCATGACCAAGCAGGAATTATCCCAACAATTCAAAGATGATTCAACAGTTTTAAGTCATCCGATTTAACCCAACAGGTCAACTGTGTAAAGAAGAGAAGTCACATGGTCATTAAAATTGATACAGAAAAGTGTGTACAAAGCACAGCTTCATTCATGATGAAACACTTAGGGCACGTGGGATAAAGGGGCCCTTCCTCACTCTGACCATGGGACTCCTGGAGCTGATGTCACATCGATTGTGGGAAGTTAAATGATTCCGCTCAGATGGAGACAGAGTCAAAAAGACCCACTCTTACCACTTCTATTCAACATTGTCCTTGACGTGTTAACAAGAGCAATAAGACAGGAAAAATGCATAGAGACATTCAAATGTGAGCCAAAAACAAGGTGTCCCTACTGGCAGGTGACATGTTCATCTATGAAGAAAACTCAGAAGAATCTACTTCAAAATCCCGGGTGAATGTGCAGAAATGGGTCTATTTGGAGACTTATCATAACTGCAGTGGTTCCGCCCGTGTGGGGCTGGCAAAGCAGCAGATAAGGGGACGGAACTGAGTTCCTGTGGGAAACCGTCCCCAGAAACACAGCTGTCCACAGAGGTGCAGCCTCAGGAGGGACTTGGCAGCACCACTGGTCACCAGAGTTCACCCTGAATCCCCTGGTGCCTGGAGGGGCCACGCGTGTTTGCTCCTTGAGCTGATCCCAGGGAACAGGAACCCTCCCGCCTCTGTAGGACAGGAAGGAGGTTTGCACTGGGAGCCAGGAGCCCCTGAAGCCTGGCTGCCCCCTTCCTCCCACAGAAGCGGGGAGAGGGTGCCCCTAGTGGTCACACTTCAGAGTGGGTTCCAAGGTCCCCAGAAAACACGCTGGGGTGTAAGCCGGGGAGGCCTCAGTGAGCTTTTCAACTGACACTGAAACCTCCATGCGTGTTGCAGGGAGGGAGGGAGGGAGTCCCTGTCTCCTCCTGGCTGCTGGGAACACGGGCTTTTTCCTCATTTAGGTTTGTGTTTCCCTCAGCCTCACGGGGCCCGACCAGCTGGCTCAGGCGGGTCCCCCACAGCGAGGCCCCGCATCTGCCTGCAGGACAGGGGGTCTGGGTGGTTCTTCGTCTTGAAGTCTCTGGAGAGAGGTTCCAGCCCAGCTCCCCATGCACCCCTGTGTCCTGGCACCTGGGGCTGCCCTTCTGGGGACCTCTCCATCCTAGTTCCCCTCGTCCTGTCAACACAGACACCCCCAGGTCTCTGGGTCCGCCCGGCAGGACACTGGCTGCCTGCATGTGGTGCGGGGCCTCCACAGGGTTAACTATACATGGGGGAGGGGCCCTGCCCCTGTGGCTCAGTGGATAGACTCATGGGTTTCTGGTTTGAATCCTGTCAAGGGCACCTACCTCCATTGCAAGCTCGATCCCTCCTGCAAGAGGCAACTACTCAGTGTGTCTCTATGGGCTCTCCCTCCTCCCCTGCCATCCACTTTCTCTAAAAACAAGCAGAAAATATCCTCAGTGAGGATGAACTAAACTATCTGAATAAAGGAATCTTATGTTTTTTTAATAAACAAAAGGAAAGAACTAGTAAGAGGTCACCCCAGAACCCGCCAGGTGTTGCTCATTGTTTGAGCTTCGATCTATGAACCAAGAGGTCAGGGTTGGAATCCTGGTCAGGGCACTTGCCTGAACTACTGCCTGAACCCCCAGTGGGGAATGTGCAGGTGGCAACCGATTGATGACTCTCTCTCATCACTGATGTTTCTATCTCTCTTGCCCTCCTTTCTTCTCTGAAATCAATAAAAATATATTTTAAAATAAGAATAAAAAATGAAAAGGAAGAGAGAAGTAAGGCATCGTGGTGTTTGACCTGCCCATGCCCACCCCCTCCCCAGGGTGACTGCACTTTCCAAGTGGTGGTGGCCACCTGCCCAGAGGAACAGTGACCACAGTCCCAGATTCCTGTGTCCGTCTGTCCTCACCTGGGGCTGTGGGAGGTGGACACAGGTGGCTGCTCTCCTCTGAGAAGGGAGGTGCTCACCTGCCCCCAAGGACGAAGTGGTGCCTCAACTCTCTACCCAGGGTTTTGTTCCAAGAGCCAACATATTCCTTTTTTATCTTTTTTCATCCTCACCCAAGGACATTTTTCCATTGCTTTTCAGAGAGAGAGTGGAAGGGAGGGAGGGGAAGACAGAAACATTGATGTGATAGAAATACATCTATGGGTTGCCTCCTGCACGTGCCCTAAGCAGGAACCTGCAACCCAAGTACGTTCCTGTGACAAGAATCAAACCTGAGACCCTTTACTTCCCAGAGATATGCTCTATCCACTGAGCAAAACTGGCCAGGGCAAGGACTACATTTTATCTGTTTATTTATCTATTTATTTATATTTGATATTTTTTATTGTTGACCGTATCACATAGGTCCACTTCCTGCCCCCATTGACCCTAGACAGTAAGACACCCCACAACCCAACAAGGATTTTTATTAAATGATAGAAATTCTCATGCTTTTAGAGGCAGGAAAACAGGAATTTTGCACATGAACAGCAGGGAAGTTGAGTGAAACGTGTGCTTTCGGGAGGCAGCTGTGTGCTTGTGAGAGTGGCAGGAGGTTTGAGATGGAGGCTCGACCACAGCGTCCAGCCCGGCCTCTCCTGCCTCCTCACAGGTAGAGGTTCAAGTTTTGTGGAGGATCTGATTCAAAAAAATAACAAGGAGAATCTTTCCGTCTAAAAATAAAAGCATCATCAAATCCAAATTCTTATTCCCAAACCCCAGAAAGGCGACATGGCCCACGGCAGGTGAAGGAGAGTGAGAGGAAGCCCCATCCACCTGCCCTTGGTGCAGCACCCCTGGGTCCTCATCAAAACCCCAGGAAGGAGGACTCTCAATCCTGGAAGCTTCCCCCAAAGGAATGGGGTCAGGGTGACGGGTCTCAGGAAAGGAGGGAGGGAGGGGGGTCAGGACAGGACCCCTTGTGGTCAGCATCCTTGAGTCCTTTCCCATCTGCGGTCGCACCTAGGATGACAAGGTCAGGCATGCAGCCCAGGGGCCCAGCTGCACCTTATATGCAGACTCCATGCAAATGGGGCTCTCCTCCTGCTCATAAAAGGGGACCCTTGCTCGGCATGTTGGGGAGACACCCAGAGCCCAAGCACCTGAGACAGGACCCCAGTGGCTCCACCATGGACTGGGTGCCAAGCTGCGTTTTCCTCCTGATCATTTCTCAAGGTCATTCTCAGGAGTGGGGAGCGCTGAGACTTGTGCCTGTGCCTGTTGTTGTTTCCAGGTGATTCTCAGTCCACCTTGTGTCTCTGTGTTTGCAGGTGTCCAGTGTGAGGTGCAGCTGGTGGAGTCGGGGGGCGGCCTGGTGCAGCCAGGGGGTCTCTGAGACTCTCATGTGCAGCCTCTGGATCCACCTTCAGTAGCTACTCCATGCACTGGGTCCGCCAGGCTCCAGGAAAGGGGCTGGAGTGGATTTCTGCTATTAGTAGTGATGGTGGTAGCACATACTACACCGACGCCGTGAAGGGCCGCTTCACCATCTCCAGAGACAACGCCAAGAACACGCTGTATCTGCAAATGAGCAGCCTGAGAGCCGAGGACTCGGCCATGTATTACTGTGCAAGAAACACAGTGAGGGGAAGTCAGTGTGAGCCCAGACACAAACCTCCCTGAGGAGACAGCAGGGCTGGGCTGCATGGGGAGTCCAGACACCAGGGGGCGCACAGGACCAGCAAACCCAGGTCCCAGCTCAGAGGCTGTCCCTGGAGGGTTGTTCAGGCTTCCTATTGGGGTCAATGCTTTCTTCCCTCCTAGTGTCCAGGGGGCCCTTCCTCTTTCCTTCTTTGTGTCTTTAATTAGATTCTTTGCAGGAAAAAAGCAGGAAGTGGCTGTGTGTCCGATCTGGTGGACTTCTCATCTGTGCCCTTCCTGTCACCATGTCCCTGATGGTTGCTCTCTGTGTTGACAGGGAAAACATTGTAGGGATTCCTGTTTCCTCACTGAGAGCGACTTCCCCATCCTCCACGCAGTGCTGAGCGGGGCACACGGAGTCCAGGCCCCAAACCTCCCCAGTGATTATCAGCCCTTCACTGCCCCAGGAGGAGCCCTTTCGGGGCAGTTAGCCGATTGCCTCTCACTGACATGGCTGCACATGGAGGTTTACAGTCTGACCCCTGTGGTCGCTGCCCCTTCTTGAGCCTGGCAGGTGGACCCAGCTCCTAGGCTGTCCCGGGACACAGGCCTGAAGGTCGCCCAGTGATGGGCCCTGTCACAGCCCTGCTGGGCCCTGTTCCCCGTGGGTCTCAGAACCTGGTCCCTGGGGTTGTGTCCCAACAGCAGTGCCACTTCCTCTGGAGAATCCAACTGCATCCTGAGAACCTGCTGAAGGGAGACATGGTCCCTCCCACCTCTGCTGTGCCTCCAGCTCCACAGATACCATCCCACCCTCACCCTCTGTCCTCTGCCACCCACACTCTCACCCCATGGGGCCTACACAGTACATCCGGAGGGGATGTGTCTGCTCTCTCCTTCCCGCCCTGGTAGGTTTTGCCTTAAATGCAGCCCCACGTCATCCCCTCATGCCCATCCACTGTGCACCAGGGCCAAGACCACTCAGCTGTCCTGCTGAGCCCACGTGCAGTGCACATGTGGGATGTCAGGTCCTGGGGGCCGTGTAGGAGGCAACCGACTGATGATTCTCTCTCATCACTGATGTTCCTATCTCTCTTTTCCTTCCTTTCCTCTTTGAAGTCAATAAAAATATATTTTAAAATAAGAATAAAAAATGAAAAGGAAGAGAGAAGTAAGGCTTTGTGGTGATTGCCGTGCCCATGTCCACACCCTCCCCAGCGTGATTGCACTTTCCAAGTGGTGGTGGCCGCCTTCCCAGGGGAACAAGTGACCACAGTCCCAGATTCCTGTGTCCGTCTGTCCTCACCTGGGGCTGTGGGAGGATGAACACAGGTGGCTTTTCTCCTCTGAGAAGGGAAGTGCTCACCTGCCACCATGGAAGACCTGGTGCCTCAACTCTCTACCCAGGGTTTAGTTCCAAGAACCAACATATTCCTTTTTTATCTTTTTTCATCCTCACCCAGGGATATGTTTTCATTGCTTTTCAGAGAGAGAGTGGAAGGGAGGGGGAGGAAGAGAGAAGCATTGATATGAGGGAAACACATCAGCTGGTTGCCTCCTGCTTGTGCCCTAAGCAGGGAAAGGGCCAGGGAGGAGCCTGCAACCCAGGTACGTGCCCTTGACGAGAATCAAACGGATACTCTTTGGTTCAAAAGCCACACTCTATACACTGAGTCAAACCAGCCAGGGCCAGCACTCCATTTAAAAAAATTATATAATTATCTCATTTATTTCTTTTTAACAATTTTTTATTGTTGAAAGTATCACATATACCCCATTTTCCCCCATTGAATCCTCCAGACTTTCAGCCCCCACCAGCCTTCAGGGCTCCAGGTGTAAATGATGAAATTTCTCCCACGTTGAGGGGCTGGGAAACAGAGCTTTTTCACATGAACAACAGGGAAGTTAAGGGAAATGTGTGCCTTTGGGAAGCAGCTGTGTGCTTGTGAGAGTGGAAGCAGGTGTGAGACACAGGCTGCGGCCACAGCGTCCAGCCCGGACTCTCCTGCCTCCTCACATGTAGAGGTTCTAGTTTTGTGGAGGGTCTGATTGAGGAAAATAACAGGGAGAATCTTTAAGCTTCAAAATAAAAGCATCATCCAATGCACAGTCTTATTCCCAAACTCGAGAAATGTGACATGGCCCAAGGCAGGTGAAGGAGAGCGAAAGGAAGCCCCATCCACGTCCCTGTGGGGAGCACCCTTGGGTCCTCAACAAAATCCCAAGGAAGGAGGACTCTCAATCCTAGAAGCTGCCCCCACAGGAATTGGGTCAGGGTGACAGGTCTCAGGAAAGGAGGGAGGGAGGGGGTCAGGACAGGACCCCAGGTGGCCAGCATCCTTGAGTCCCTTCCCATCTGGGGTCGCCCCTAGGATGACAAGGTCAGACATGCAGCCCAGGGTCCCAGCTGCACCTTATATGCAGACTCCATGCAAATGGGGCTCTCCTCCTGCTCATAAAAGGGGGCCCTTGCTCGGCATGTTGGGGAGACACCCAGAACCCAAGCGCCTGAGACAGGACCCCAGCGGCTCCACCATGGACTGGGTGCCAAGCTGCATTTTCCTCCTGATCATTTCTCAAGGTCGTTCTCAGGAGTGGGGAGTGCTGAGACCTGTGCCTGTGCCTGTTGGTGCTTCCATGTGATTCTCAGTCCACCTTGTGTCTCTGTGTTTGCAGGTGTCCAGTGTGAGGTGCAGCTGGTGGAGTCTGGGGGAGGCCTGGTGCAGCCTGGGGGGTCTCTGAGACTCTCCTGTGCAGCCTCTGGATTGACCTTCATCGACTATCCCATGAACTGGGTCCGCCAGGCCCCAGGAAAGGTGCTGGAGTGGGTCTCATACATCAGTCGTGGTAGTAGTTTAATATACTACGCCAACTCAGTGAAGGGCCGCTTCACCATCTCCAGAGACAACGACAAGAACATGGTGTATCTGCAAATGAGCAGCCTGAGAGCCGACTACAGGGCCCTGTATTACTGTGGAACAGACACACAGTGAGGGCAAGTCAGTGTGAGCCCAGACACAAACCTTCCTGAGGAGACAGCAGGGCTGGGCTGCAGGGGGATCTCAGGACACCAGGGGTCGCTCAGGAACCTCAGCACTGAGAGCAGCCACTGGAGCAGAGGAGAGGGCGGTGGGGAGGGAAGGGCCTTCCTGTTGGGCACAGGGATTTCCTCTCAAGTTCTCAGCTGCCTCCAGGGATGGCTCCTGCTCTTTCTCTGAGGGTCTCATTTCCCGCTTTCTCACTGCAGACCCCAGAGGAGGGGGTTATAGGGGTCCAACCCCAGCGGGTCCAGGGGTCCCCAAAGGTGTGGACGGAGTCGGCGAAGAAGGAATGTCACGGAGACAGCGTTCAGTTGATCAGCAGCCTAGCCAGGATCTCCAGCCCGGATCTCCAGAGAGGTTCTGCTTCGGATCTCCAGCGAGGTTCTGTAGCCATGTTCCCTCGCTAGGTTCTCAGGCCAGGTTCTGTCCAGGCTCTCCAGTCAGGTTCAGTGTCCAGGTTCCAGTCAGGTTCTCCTGCCAATCTCTGTAGTCAGGTTCAGTCCAGGATCCCTTGCCATGTTCTCCCGCTAGGCTCTGTCTCTAGGCTCCGAGGCCAGTCCCGGTCCAGGATCCTCTGGCATGCTCTCGCCAGCGAAGTTCTTCTGTCTCTAGGCTCCGTGTAGGTTCTGTCTTCTGAATTCTGTCTCCTGAGTTCTGAGTTCTGTGTCTTTCTGTCTTGTTACAACTGTATTTATACCAGTTGATTCAATCCTATCAATCTCTATTACAAAGGTTAGGGCGTTTCTTATCTCCATTCCAGGGAGAAAAGATTATGTAGTTTAAGCATGATTGTTCATAGTTAAAGGGATTAATTACCCGCCTGGCACTTAGTTAAAAGGTTTTATTCCCTCCCTAACTTCAGGGGAAAATCCCTACCTGGGGAAACAACCTTTCTCGGAGAGGTGACCTTGGTTAAAACACAGCGCCAAGAAGGTGAACGAACATATTAAGAACAGTATTCCATATATGCCAGGTCCCTTGAAACAGCAAGCATGGACCGGCTCCCGGCAGGGGGTAACACCGCTGCTGGCAGAGGACATGTGGGCAGTGATGGGGACTGTCCTCACCACGTGTCTGTATTTCCTGCTTCTCTTTCTCCGCAGAGACCATCCTCAGTGCTTTCATCAGTCTGTGGTTGGAAACTTTCCCACCAAGAGAGACCCCAGCACAGCCCAGGCCCCTGGGTGCTGAGCTCGGGGTCTGACCCACATGCCCACCTGTCGCCATAGGGCCCTTCCTCCTGACAGGCCCACAGTAAATAATACAGGTGCACGTCCCGCGGACAGTGGAAGCTGGATGGACCCATCTGAATGGTGCAAAGGGCCCTTGAGGGCTGTTCCCTGGTCCCCTCCCCTGTACAGGTGCCAGGACTTGCTGTTTCTGGTGCCCCAGGAAATGACCTCAGCTCTCTCCCCATAGATGTCACACCAGCACCGATGTGAGATGACAGCAGTGTGCGCATCCCGTGTCCTGCAGTTTAATAGGGACGTTTATCAAGGTTCTTTCAAAATCATCTCATTTCAACAAGCAGCTGACTTGGGAAATCTCTTCATGAAGGAGACAGCTTTACAGTTTCCAATTTTTCACTTAAAATCATGGGCTCAATTTTGACATTCCATAATGACGGTGTTGGATCCTCTGTAGATCAGTCCTTTGAGGGTTCAGACCGGATAATAACCAGGTTGAGGCTGCCTGTGAGGTTCTTGATCTAGCTCAGCATTTTCCCAGCCTCCATGATACGGGTGTTGTAGTGGATCCACCTTCACCTCACTCACATCTGCAGGACGGAGTACACCTGCCACACCTCCCTCCTTGCTCTTTTGGTGGGTTTCCAGGAGCTATTAGTAGCCACTGTGTCTGCAGGGCGTCTCCAAGTCCTGCACTGCTCCCTGGCATCTGGGTGTCTCCCCTTTTCTCCTCCTGATGGACGGCTCTGGTGACTACAGAACCTTTCACCGCTCAGGAATGGGAGTTGGTGAAACCACAACTTGGTTCTTTGAAAAGATAAAAAATACTGATGTACCATTAGTCAGACTCTCAGGAAACAAAGAGAGGGGACCCAAATAAATGAAGTCAGAAATGAAAGCGGAGACGTAACAACCGACAGCCCAGAAATAAAAAGGATTGTAATAAAGTGCTATGAACAACTATATGCCAATAAGCTGGACAATGTGGATGAAATGGAAAAATTCCTAGAAAACCACAGTGCCCCAAACTGAAACAGGAAGAATCAGAAAACCTGAATAGGTCAATAACAACTGAGAAAATAGAAGCAGGAATCTAAAAACTCCCAGAAAACAAAAGTCCTTTTCAGGTTGCCTTCACAGGCTAATTTTACCAAACATCCGAAGAGGAACTAGCACCTACACTCCACAAACTATTCAAAAAAATCCATGAGAAAGGAACACTTCCAAACTCTTTTTATGAGTCCAGCATTATCCGAATTCCAAAACCAGATCTCACTCCTACTAAAGATAATTACAGGCCAATATCCCTGATGAACACAGATGCTAAAATGCTCAAAAAATATTAGAAAATTGGATCCAGCAATATTTTAAAAAGCTCCTACACCATGACCAAATGGGATTCATCCATAGATGCAGGGCTGGTACAATATTCACAAATCAAACACATGATACATCACATAAACAAACAGAAAGAAAAAAATGACATGACCATATCTATAGATTGAGAAAAAGCATTTGACAAGACCCAACACCCACTTTTGATAAATACTCTCAGCAAAGTGGAAAAAGAGGCCTCATATCTCAATATAATAAAGGGCACGTATGACAGACCTACAGCCAGAATCATACTCAATGAACAAAAACAGAAACCATTTCCCCTAAGAAATGAAATAAAACAGAAATGTACGCTTTCACCTCTCTTACTCAACAAGTACTGGAAGTCCTAGCCACAGCAATCAGACAAGAAGAAGAAATAAAAGGCATCCAAATTGGAAAGAAGGAAGTAAAACTCTTATTATTATAGACGACATGATATTATACATAGAAAACCTGAAAGGCCCCACACACAAAAAAACACACACACTTAAATTAAATAAATGAATCCAGCAATGTAGCATGATACAAAATTAACACCCAGAAATCAATGGTACTTTTATACACCAATAATGAATTCTCAGAAAGGGAAACCAAAACAACAGTCCCATTTACCATTGCAATATCCAAAAATTATGATATTTAAGAATAAACTTAACCAAGCAGGTAAAAGATTTGTACTCAGAAAAATACAGGATGTTGAATAAAGAGAAAGAGGAAGATATAAACAACAGAAAAACTATACTGTGATAATGGATTGGTAGAATTAACATCATTAAATTGTCCATATTACCCAAAGCACTCTAAAGATTCAATGTAATCCCTATTAAAATTGCAACAGCATATTTCACACATCTACAACAAATACTCCAAAAATTTATATGGAACCAAAAAAGACCCCAATTAGCAACAGCAATCTTGAGAAAGAAGAACAAAGGTGGAGGGATCACAATACCAGATATTGAATTATATTTCAAAGCCATATTAATCAAAAGAGCCTGGCACTGGCACAAGAACAGGCATATACATCAATGGAACAGAACAGAGAAACCAGAAATCTACCCAAGCCATTATGCTCAATTAATATTTGACAAAGGAGGCAAGAGCATACAATGCAGTCACAACAGTCCTTTCAATAAATATTGTTGGGAAAATTGGACAGACAAATGTGCAAAGAAACAAGACCATACACGAACATATACCATACACAGGATTAAACTCAAAATGGTTAAAAGACCTAAATGTGGGTAGGGAAACCATAAAAATCCTAGAAGAAGCCATAGGCAGCAAAATTTCAGACATCTCTCATAGCAATGTGTTTACAGATACATCTCCAAGGACAAAGGAAACTAAGGAGAAAACAAACAAATGGGAATCCATCAAAATAAAAAGTGTCTGCACAGCAAAAGAAACCATCAACAAAATGAAAAGGGAGCCCACAGTAGGGGAGGACATATTTGGTAAGGATCCATGTGATAAAGGGTTAATATCCAAAATGTATAAGAAACCCATACAACTTAACCAAAGAAGAGAAACAGGGCGACCAGGCCAGCAGGGGGGTTAGTGAGGGGTGACCACACAACTGAACAAGCAGGCTGTATGGGTTGACCGGGCTGGCAAGGGGGTTAGTGAGGGACGACTAAACCACTGAACAGCAGGCTGAATGCAGAAACCAGGCTGGCAGGAGGGTTATTAAGGGATGACCAAATGACTGAACAGCAGGCTGCGAGGGCCGACCAGGCTGGCGGGGCATCATGAGTGGTGATCAGGCCTACAGGGGGCAGTTGGGGGCAACCAGACTGGCAGGCAGGGCAGTTAGGGATGACCAGGCCAGCAGGGGGAGCAGTAAGAGGCAACCAGGCTAGTGGGAGGGAGCAGTTAGGGGTGACCAGGCCAGCAGGGGGGCAGTTGGGGGAAATTAGGCTGCCAGGGGTGTTAGTAAGGGGTGACCAGGCCAGCAGGGGCAGGGGCACATAGGAGCAACCAGGCAGGCAGGTAGGTGAGCAATTAGGAGCTAGCGGTGCAGGATTGTGAAAGGCATGTTGGACTGCCAGTTTAGGCTTCATCCCCAGAATCGGGCCTAAACCTGCAGTCCGATATCCCGAGAGGGGTCCCAGATAGGAGAGGGTGCAGGCGGGGCTGAGGGGACTCCCCCCACCCCCACTCATGCACAAATTTTGTGCACCAGACCTCTAGTAAAGGTATAATTTCAAGAAAAAAGAATAAAGACTTGGACTCTCAGAATCCCACTGAACATGGTCCCTGTGTCATCCATTTTCTCTCAGGTGGGGTCAAGACCTCAACTATGAAATACTCTGCCTCATGAATATACAAAAGAGAGGAGGTAGACCAGGTTAAATATGGGTAATCTGTGCCCTGAGGGCATCACCCACAGCCACACCCTCCCTACAGAAGTGCTCACAGCACAGCCCTCAGCATGGACTGGAGCTGGAGAGCCCTCCTCCTGGTGGCCATGGTGACAGGTAAGGGGCTCCTGTCCTGGGTTAAAGAGGGCTTAGGGAGAGTCAAGGGGGATTTCACTGACTCCTGTCTCCTCCCCACAGGTGTCCATTCCCAGGTGCAGCTGGTGCAGTCTGGGGCTGAGGTGAGGAAGCCTGGGACCTCCGTGAAGGTCTCCTGCAAGGCTTCTGGATACACCTATACCAGCTACTACATGCACTGGGTGCAACAGGCCCCGGGACAGGGCCTTGAGTGGGTGGGGAGGGTTAACCCGAGCAATGGAGACACAAACTACGCACAGAAGTTCCAAGGCAGAGTCTCCATAACCAGAGACACGTCCACGAGTACAGCCTACATGGAGCTCAGCAGCCTGAGAGCCGAAGACACGGCCGTGTATTACTGTGCTACACACAGTGAGGGGAAGTCAGTGTGAGCCCAGACACAAACCTCCCTGAGGAGACAGCAGGGCTGGGCTGCAGGGGGCGCTCAGGACACCAGGGGCCGCTCAGGACACCAGGGGCCGCTCAGGACACCAGGGGGCGCGCTGAGTGCAGCCCCCGGAGCAGGGGCAGAGGGAGGTGGGGAGGGAAGGGCCTTCCTGTTGGGCACAGGGATGTCCTCTCAAGCTCTCAGCTGCCTCCAGGGTTGCCTCCTGCTCTTTCTCTGAGGCTCTAATTTCCCGCTTTCTCACTGCAGACCCCAGAGGAGGGGGTAACACCGCTGCTGGCAGATGACCTGTGGGCAATGATGGGGACTCTCCTCACCAACACGATACCATACATAGAAAACCCGAAGGACTCGACCAAAAACTACTAGATTTAAGAAAAGAATTCAGCAATGTAGAAGGATACAAGATTAACACCCAGAAATCGATGGTAGTCTGATGCATCAATAATGAATTCTCAGAAAGGGACACCAAACCAACAATCCCATTTACCATTGCATCAAAAAAATTATGATACATATGAAAAACTTAACCAAGCAGGTAAAAGACTTGTACTCAGAAAAATACAGGATGTTGACTAAAGAGATAGAAGAAGATATAAACAAGTGGAAAAATATACCATGATCATGGATTGGTAGAATTAACATCATTAAAATGTCTGTATTACACAAAGCACTCTACAAATTCCATGTAATCCCTATTAAAATTGCAACAGCATATTTCACAGATCTACAACAAATACTCCAAAAATTTATACGGAACCATAAAAGACCCCAATTAGCAACAGCAATCTTGAGAAAGAAGAACAAAGGTGATTGGATCACAATACCAGATATCGAATTACACTCCAAATCCATGGAAATCAAAACAGCCAGGTACTGGCACAAGAACAGGTATATACATCAATGGAACACAACAGAGAAATCAGAAATCTACCCAAGACATTATGCTCAATTAATATTTGACAAAGGAGGCAAGAGCAAACAATGGAGTCACAACAGTCCCTTCAATAAATATTGTTGGGAAATTAGACAGATAAACATGCAAAAAAACAAACCATATATGAACATGCACCATACAAGAGAGTAAACTCAAAATGGTTAAAAGACATAAATGTGAGTAGGGAAACCATATAAATTTTAGAAGAAACCATAGGCAGCAAAATCTCAGACATCTCTCACAGCAATGTGTTTACAGATACATCTCCCAGGACAAAGGAAAATAAGGAGAAAATAAACAAATGGGAAAACATCAAAATAAAAAGTGTCTGCACAGCAAAAGAAACCATCAACAAAATAAAAAGGGAGCCCACAGTAGGGGAGGACATATTTGGTAAGGATCCATGTGATAAAGGGTTAATATCCAAAATGTATAAGAAACCCATACAACTTGACCAAAGGAAGACAAACAATCCATTTTAAAAATGGGCAAAGGACCTAAATACACATTTCTCCAAAGGAGAAATATACCATGATCACAGTATATTTTTTATAAGTTTACCAATGGCCAAGAGACATATGAAAGGTCAACCAACAAACTCGTATGCATATGTGCATCACCCAGGGACACAGACAGTAGGATGGTGAAGATCTGGGCACCTGGGGCCGGGCTAGAAGGTGTCAATGGGGGATGAAGGGAACATGTGTAATACCTGCAACAGTAAAGGCATAATTTAAAGAAAAGAATTAGGACTTGGACCCTCAGACTCCCACTGAACATGGTCACCCATCTTTGCCTTAAGCACTCCGTCCTTTGTTCCTGTACATCTGGGTTAAAACTCATTGACATCAGCATGACCACCATCAGGAGAGCACTTCTTGGCCATATGTCTGTCCACATTGGAGACTTTCCTATGAGGCCCTTTGCCCATTTTTCAATTGTATTGTTGTCTTCCTTTTGTTAAGTTGTAGGAGTGCCTATACATTTTGGAGATTAACCCCTTGTCAGACGTACCCCTGCTGTTGCAAATAGTAAGAGTTCTTTCTTTTTCACGGCTGCATTGCATTCATGGGGTAGATGAACCACGGTCTTTTTATCCAATCATCTGCTGACTGGCACTTAGTCTGTTTCCAAAGCTTAGCTGTTGTAAATTGCACTTTTATAAGCATAGGGGTGCATGCATTCTCTCTGATGAGTTTTTTGGGTTTCTTTGGATGTAATCCTAGAAGTGGGATCACTGGGTCAAATAGGAGTTCCATTTTCAATTTTTTGAGGAAACTCTATACTGTTTTCCATAATGGCTCCACCAGTCTGCATTGCTAATGGACCAAATTTACTGATGAACAAAAGTAGACCGAGAAACATAGAAGCATGAAAAGACCATAGAACCTCAGAAGGAAACCAGGGGAGGTTGGGTGGGAGAAGATCAACCAATGAATGTGTCTGTATATAGGCCTAACCCGTGGACACAGACAATGGGGTGGGTGGGGCCTGGAGAGGGAATGAGAGCGAGAGGGAAGCGGATAATGGGGAGCAGGGGGACCTATGCAATACCATCAACAATAAAGATTAGAAGAGAGAGAGAGAGAGAGAGAGAGAGAGAGAGAGAGAGAGAGAGAAGAGAGAGAGAAGAGAGAACACTCCTGTTCACTATCCTGGCATCAAGTCCCCCCCTTGCTCTCTCCCACCTCCATGTCACTCCTCACCTTCCCTCCTTAACTTCAAATGCACAAATGGAGCTGCAAATGGTTATTCTCTGGAGCATTTGAGGTTTTGCTGCCCCTCAGTTGTCATCAGTTTGGCTCCAATAAAATTTTATAAAATATGCTTTACATGTTAGGACATTTCTTATACCAAAGTATTGCCTTTTCCTCATTTACAGCATATGTTCATACACTTGTTTTCTCTGTGTGGAGTGGGAAGTTCACACAATTATTAAAAACCTGCCAACTGGGAGAAGGAAGATGGCGGTGATATAGACAGATGCGTCCCAAGTCGTCTCCCGGAGCAAATGGAGTAAGCAGCTGAAACTAATAACACCCACCCCAAATTGGTGAAACTACTTAGCTGGTGAGAGGGTCTGCAGCCGGGAAGGGCAGAGCTCCCCTGGAAAGTGCCTGGTACGTGGTGCCTTGTTGTGTTGTATTTTGTGCCTTTAAATCAACGCAGCAGATCCAAGCAACAGCAGCGTCCTGAGCACCACACCCTCTGTCTGACGAACAGCAGCTGTACGTGAAACCTCCCCCCACCAGCCAGAAGAGCCACCACAGCTGTGAACAGCACCCACCAGAGGAGCTGCTGCCAACTGAGGAGCAGCGGCTACCGCAAGCGCCCGAAGAGCAACCACAGCCCAAGGAGCCACTGCCACCCAGTGAGCATCCACTGAATGACTCAACGTCCAGATATGTCAGTGAGATCAAACATGGGTAGACAAAAAAAACCCCAAAGGAGCGAAAAAGAGGACTCACCAGGAAAGCAGCTAAATGATACAGAGGCATGCAACATGACAGAAAAAGAATTCAGAATAAGGGTCCTAGAGTGCATAACCCGGACGGAGGAAAAAGTCAACAACTTATGCAAGAAGCTAGAAGAAACAGTTGAAAAAGTCAACTACCTATGCAAGAAGCAAGAAGAAAGAGATGAAAAAATCAATAACATATGGAAGAAGCTAGAAGAAACAGATGAAAAAATCAACAAGATCCAAGAAGAAATGAAGAGTGATATAGCTGCAATAAAAGACACCATTGAAAGTATCAACAGTAGACTGCGAGAAGCAGAGGACCGAATTAGTGAATTAGAATACAAGTAAGCAAAACACACCCAAAATGTACTGCAATTGGAGAAAAAAATTAAAAGACAGGAGGAGAGCCTAGGGAGCTTTGGGACAACATGAAACGAAACAACTTACAAATAATAGGGGTGCCAGAACAACAGAAGGATGAACAAGGATTAGAAAACCTACTCGAAGAAATAATATCAGAAAACTTCCCTGAGGTGGGGAAGAAAAAAGTCACACAAGCCCAGAGAGTCCCAAACAAGGTGAACCCGAAAAGACCCACACCAAGACACATCATAATTACCATGGCAAATGTTCAGGACAAAGAGAGAATCTTACAGGCTGCAAGAGAGAGAGAGAAAGTTACATACAAGGGATCTCCCATTAGATTATGAAATGATTTCTCAACAGAAACACAACAGGCCAGAAAAGAATGGACTGAAATTTACAAAGTGATGCAAAGCAAAGGACTGAATCCAAGAATACTCTATCCAGCAAGGCTATCATTCAAAATTGAAGGGGAAATAAGAAGCTTCACAGACAAAAAAAGACTAAGGGAGTTTATCACCACCAAGCCAGCAATGCAAGAAATGCTAAAGGGACTGGTGTAAAAAGAAGAACTAAAAAGCCCAGAAAGAAAACAGCCACAAAAAAAAAAATAGAAATGGCTACAAACAAGTACCTTTCAATAATAACTTTAAACGTAAATGGACTAAATGGTCCAATCAAAAGACATCGAGTGGCTGAATGGATAAAAAAACATGACCCATACATCTGCTGTCTACAAGAGACCCACCTCATTAGAAGGGACTCACACAGACTGAAAGTGAAGTGATGGAAAAATATCATTCAGGCAAATGGAAATGAAAAAAAAAGCTGGGGTAGCAATACTTATATAGGACAAAATAGACCTCAAAGTGAAGGCCATAACAAGAGATAAGGAAGGCCACTTCATAATACTAAAGGGATCAACACAACAAGAAGATATAACTCTGGTAAACATATATGCACCCTAAGCAGGAGCACCCAAATTCATAAAAAAAAATCCTGGAAGATATCAAAGGAGAGATCGACAACAATACAATCATAGTAGGGGACTTTAATACACCACTGACAGCACTGGATAAGTCCTCTAGACAAACAATCAGCAAAGAAACAGCAATCCTAAATGACTCACTAGATCAGATGGACTTAATTGACATCTTCAGAACACTTCACCCCAAAGCCACGGAATATACATTCCACTCTGATGCTCATGGGACATATTCAAAAATAGACCACATATTGGGTCACAAGCAAAGTCTCCCCAAATTCAAGAAGATTGAAATCATAAAAAGCATCTTCTCAGACCACGATGGCATAATATTTGAAATAAACTACAATAAAAACAACCCAAAATACTCAAACACTTGGAAGCTGAATAGCATGTTATTAAATATTGATTGGGTTACCAATGAGATCAAAGAAGAAATCAAAAACATCCTGGAAACTAATGACAATGAAAACACTACAATCCAAAACCTATGGGACACAATGAAAGCAGTCCTGAGAGGGAAGTTTATAGCTCTACAGGCCTATCTCAAAAACAAGAAAAAATGGTAGTAAATCATCTAACTCTACAACTCAAAGAATTAGAAAGACAGCAACAAGAAAACCCCAGAGTGAGCAGAAGGAAGGAGATAATAAAGATTAGAGCAGAAATAAGTGACATAGAGACCAAAAATCAATACAGAAATCAATGAAACCAAGAGCTGGTTCTTTGAAAGGATAAACAAAATTGACAAACCTCTAGCCAGACTCACCAAGAAGCAAAGAGAGAGGACCCAAATAAACAAAATCAGAAACGATAGAGGTGAAATAACAACAGACCCCACAGAAATACAAATGATTGTTAAAAAATACTATGGACATCCTGAGAAAGAACAAAGTAGATGGGATCTCAATACCAGATATCAAACTGTATTACAAAGCCACTGTTCTTAAAACAGCTTGGTACTGGCACAAGAACAGACATATAGATCAATGGAATAGAATAGAGACCCCAGAAATCGACCCAAACCACTATGCCCAATTAATATCCGACAAAGGAGGCAAGAGCATACAATGGAGTCAAGACAGTCTCTTCAATAAATGGAGTTGGGAAAATTGGACAGATACATGCAAAAGGATGAAACTAGATCACCAACTCACACCATACACAAAAATAAACTCAAAATGGATAAAAGACTTAAACGTAAGACGGGAAACCATAAAAATACTAGAGGAATCCACAGGCAGTGAAATCGCAAACATATGCCGAAGAAATTTCTTCTCTGATAATGCTCCTAGGGCAATGGAAACTAAAGAGAAAATAAACAAATGGGACTACATCAAAATAAAAAGCTTTTGCACAGCAAAGGAAACCATCAACAAAACAACAAGAGACCCACTACATGGGAGAACATATTTACCAATGATACCACCGATAAGGGTTTAATTTCCAACATTTACAGGGATCTCATGAAACTTAACAAAAGGAAGATAAACAATCCAATAAAAAAATGGGCAACGGACCTAGATAGACACTTTTCGAAAGAGGACATACAGAAGGCCGAAAGACATATGAAAACCTGCTCAAAGTCACTAATTATATGAGAGATGCAAATCAAAACGACAATGCGTTATCATCTCACACCTGTCAGAATGGCTATCATCAACAAATCAACAAATAACAAGTGTTGGAGAGGATGTGGAGAAAAAGGAACACTTCTGCACTGCTGGTGGGAATGCAGACTGGTGCAGCCACTGTGGAGAACAGTATGGAGCTACCTCAGAAGACTAAAAGTGGAACTCCCATTTGACCCAGTGATCCCACTACTAGGAATATATCCCAAGGAACCAGAAATGCCAATTAGAAAGGATATATGCACCCCTATGTTCATAGCAGCACAATTCACCATAGCTAAGATTTGGAAACAGCCTAAGTGCCCATCAGTAGATGAATGGATTAGAAAACTGTGGTACATCTACACGATGGAATACTATGCTGCGGTAAAAAAAAAAAAGGAACTCTTACCTTTTGCAACAGCATGGATGGAACTGGAGAGCATTATGCTAAGTGAAATAAGCCAGTCAGAGAAAGACAAATACCACATGATCTCACTCATTAGTGGATTATAGAGAACAACATAGACTGATGAAAAGGGACAGACCCAAAGACTGAGAAACAGCGATCAGGCTATCAATCCCCAGAAGGAAAGTAGGGGAGGGCGGGGGTAAGGGGAAGAGATCAACAGAAGGACTTGTATACATGTATATAAGCCAAACCAATGGACATGGACAACGGGGGGATGGGAGCATGAGTTTGTGTGTGGGGGGGAGGTTGGGGGTTAATGGGGGGGATGAGGACACATTTGTAGTACCTTAACTAATAATAATAAAAAAAATACTATGGACAGCTCTACTCCAACAAACTAGACAACCTGGAGGAAATGGACAAATTCCTAGAAAAATACAACATTCCAAAACTCAATCAGGAAGACTCCAAAAATCTCAATAAGCCAATAACTATGGAAGAACTTGAAGCAGTCATCAAAAAGCTTCCAGCAAACAAAAGCCCAGGACCAGACGGCTTCACAGGGGAGTTTTACCAAACATTCAAGGAAGAACTAAAACCTATCCTCCTCAGACTACTACAAAAAATTCAAGAGGAAGGAACACTTCCAAGCTCATTCTATGAAGCCAGCATCACCCTAATACCAAAACCAGGTAAAGACAACACAATGAAAGAGAATTATAGGCCAATATCCCTCATGAACATAGATGCCAAAATCCTCAACAAAATCTTAGCAAATCGGATCCAGCAGTACATCAGAAAGATCATACACCACGATCAAGTAGGATTTATCCCAGGGATGCAAGGATTGTACAATATCCGCAAATCAATAAACGTGATTCATCACATAAACAAATTGAAAAAAACACACCACATGGTCATATCAATTGATGCAGAAAAAGCATTTGACAAAATCCAAAACCCATTTTTGATAAAAACTCTCAGCAAGGTGGGAGTAGAAGGATCATACCTCAACATAATAAAAGCCATATATGACAGGCCCACAGCCAACATCATACTCAATGGACAAAAACTAACACCGTTTCCCCTAAGAACAGGAACAAGACAGGGATGCCCACTCTCACCACTCCTGTTCAACATAGTACTGGAAGTATTAGCCATCGCAATTAGGCAAGAAGAAATAAAAGGCATCCAAATTGGAAAAGAGGAAGTAAAACTCTCCTTATTTGCAGATGACATGATATTATACATACAAAACCCTAGAGACTCCATCAAAAAGCTACTAGACTTAATACATGAATTTGGCAATGGAGCAGGATACAAAATTAACCCCAAGAAATCTGAGGCATTTCTATACACCAATAGTGAACTTTCAGAAAGAGAGATTATAAAAACAATTCCATTCACCATCACACCAAAAAAATTAAGCTACCTAGGAATAAACTTAACTAAAGAGGTAAAAGACCTCTACTCAGAAAACTACAGGATGTTCAAAAAAGAGATAGAGGAAGACATAAACAGATGGAAGAACATACCGTTTTCATGGATTGGTAGAGTCAACATCATTAAAATGTCTGTACTACCCAAAGCAATCTATAAATTCAACGCACTTCCCATTAAAATACCAACGGCATACTTCACAGATCTAGAACGAACTCTCCAAAAATTTATCTGGAATAAAAAAAGACCCCAAATAGCTGCAGCGATCCTGAAAAAGAACAAAGTAGGTGGGATCTCAATACCAGATATCAAGATGTACTACAAAGCCACTGTTCTCAAAACTGCCTGTTACTGGCACAAGAATAGGCATGTAGATCAATGGAATAGAATAGAGAGCCCAGAAATCAGCCCAAACCAATATGCTCAATTAATATTTGACAAAGGAGGCAAGAACATACAATGGAGCCAAGATAGTCTCTTCAATAAATGGTGTTGGGAAAATTGGACAGATATATGCAAGAAAATGAAATTGGATCTCCAACTTACACCATACACAAAAATAAACTCAAAATGGATAAAGGACTTAAATGTACGGCAGGAAACCATAAAAATTCTAGAAGAAGCCAAAGGCAACAAAATCTCAGACATATGCCAAAGCAATTTCTTCACTGATACAGCTCCTAGGGCACTTGAAACTAAAGAGAAAATGAACAAATGGGACTACATCAAAATAAAAAGCTTCTGCACAGCAAAAGAAACCATCAACAAAACAATGAGAAAACCCACTGTGTGGGAAAACATATTTGCCAATGTCATATCTGATAAGGGCCTAATCTCCAAAATTTATAGGGAACTCATACAACTTAACAAAAGGAAGATAAACAATCCAATCAAAAAATGGGCAAAGGACCTAAATAGACACCTTTCAAAAGAGGACATTCAGAAAGCCAAGAGACATATGAAAACATGCTCAAAGTCACTAATCATCTGAGAGATGCAAATCAAAACAACAATGAGGTACCATTTCACACCTGTCAGATTGGCTATCATCAACAAATCAACAAACGACAAGTGCTGGAGAAGATGTGGAGAAGAAGGAACACTCATGCACTGCTGGTGGGAATGCAGACTGGGGCAGCCACTGTGGAAGACAGTATGGAGTTTCCTCAAAAAACTAAAAATGGAACTCCCATTTGACCCTGTGATCCCACTTCTAGGAATATATCCCAAGAAACCAGAAACAACAATCAGAAAGGATATATGCACCCATATGTTCATAGCAGCACAATTCAGCATAGCTAGCATCTGGAAACAGCCTAAGTGCCCATCAGTAGATGAATGGATTAGAAAACCGTGGTACATCTACACGATGGAACACTATGCTGCTGTTAAAAAGAAGGAACTCTTACCATTTGCAACGGCATGGATGGAACTGGAGAGCATTATGCTAAGTGAAATAAGCCAGTCAATGAAGGAAAAATACCACATGATCTCACTCATTCATGGATAATAGAGACCATTATAAACTTTTGAACAATAATAGATACAGAGGCAGAGCAGCCTCAAACAGATTGTCAAACTGCAGCGGGAAGGCCGGGGAGGGTTGGGGGGCAGTAGGTAGGGGGGTAAGAGATCAACCAAAGGACTTGTATGCATGCATATAAGCATAACCAATGGACATAAGACATTGGGGGGTAGGGGAGGCCAGGGGATTGTCCAGGGCGGGGGGAAAAAAGGGACACATATGTAATACCCTTTGTAAGATTGTAAGCAATAAAATAAAATTAAAAAAAAAACCTGCCAACTGGACAGAGTGAATTAGTTCTAAAGAGTTTGCACCCTTTGGTATGGGCACCGATGCGCCAACCACTGAGCCCCACCAGGCAGGGTCCATGTGTAAACGATGGAATTCTCCCAATTTGAGGGGCTAGGAAACAGGGCTTTTGCACATGCACGGAAGGAAGTTGAGTGTAATCTGTGGTTTCTGTAGGCAGCTGCGTGCTTCTGACAGGGACCGCACTTTAGAGACTGAGGCTGCGGCCATAGTCTCCAGCCCAGCCTCTCGTGCCTCCTCACATGTAGAGGTTCGAGTTTCTATAGGGGCAGGAATAGAATGTGGGGAACCGACTGGAATTGTATGACATAGTCATCCTGCTCTGGTCCCCGTGATTGTTTATTCTGATTGGAGAAGGCACCTTCTAGCCTGGATGGCAGCCGCACTGGGACCTGGGAGCTCACCTGGAAGTGCAGCCCCTCCTCTCCATTTGGAGCTGCCCATCATCCTGGAGAAGAACAACTTTCCTGCAGGAACCAGCCCGCCAGCCCTTGAAGGTCCCAGCCCTCTGCTCCCTGTCACCTGCCCCTTTGGCAGAGCCTTTGGCTACTTCCCAGGTAATCTTCTATCCTTTCACTCAATATAAGCAGCTGGTTTATGGGGCTGCAGAGCAGGTTTGTGTAGGTGACCTTCTGCTCCCCCATATTGCCCACAGTATTGGAATGAATGTCCATATAGGATTCACCCCTCCCTCTGCCTATTTGGCTCAAGTAGTGAGAGGCAGCAGGGGCCATGCACTGTCCGATTACATATTTGTGTGTAAGTTGTGATTGGGGACAACAACAAAGAGAACCTTTCAGTTTCAAAATAAAAGCATCATCCAATGCAAATTCTTATTCCCAAACCCCAGAAAGGCAACATGGCCCATGGGGGGTGAAGGAGAGTGAGAGGAAGCCCCATCCACGCTCCTCTGGGGGAGCACCTCTGGGTCCTCATCAAAACCCCAGGAGGACTCTCAATCCTGGAAGTTGCCCCCAAAGGAATGGGGTCAGGGAAGGTGAGGAGGGGGGTCAGGACGGGGACCCTTAAGGCCAGCATCCTTGAGTCTTTACAATCTGGGGTCGCCCCTAGGATGACAAGGTCAGGCATGCAGCCCAGGGTCCCAGCTGCACCTTATATGCAGACTCCATGCAAATGGGGCTCTCCTCCTGCTCATAAAAGGGGGCCCTTGCCCGGCATGTTGGGGAGACACCCAGAACCCAAGCGCCTGAGACAGGAACCCAGCGGCTCCACCATGGACTTGGTGCCAAGCTGCCGTTTCCTCTTGATCATTTCTCAAGGTCATTCTCAGGAGTGGGGAGTGCTGAGACCTGTGCCTGTGCCTGTTGGTGTTTCCAGGTGATTCTAAGTCCACCTTGGGTCTCTGTGTTTGCAGGTGTCCAGTGTGAGGTGCAGCTGGTGGAGTCTGGGGGAGGCCTGGTGCAGCCTGGGGGGTCTCTGAGACTCTCCTGTTCAGCCTCTGGATTCACCTTCAGCGACTATCCCATGAACTGGGTCCGCCAGGCTCCAGGGAAGGGGCTGGAGTGGGTTGCATACACTAGTTATGGTGATGGTAATCCCATATACTACGCCACGTCTGTGAAGGGCCGCTTCACCATCTCCAGAGACAACGCCAAGAACATGTTGTATCTGCAAATGAGCAGCCTGAGAGCCGAGGATTCGGTCGTGTATTACTGTGCAAGAGACACAGTGAGGGGAAGTCAGTGTGAGCCCAGACACTAACCTCCCTGCAGGAAGATCTCTGACCACCAGGGAGCACTCAAGGTCACTGAACACAAGGCCCATCACAGCAGCAAGTGCAGTTGGAGGTCTGGGCTTGTTCCTGTGTGGCTTCCTCTTCATGTCACAGTTTCCCTCAGGGAACCTCTGGATCGTGGATGTCTGAATTTCTGAGTGAGAAAGTCTGTTGTAAAGAGAGAGAACTTTCTCCTATGAACAAAAGGCAGAGAGTCTCTTTCATGCACACTTGGGCCATAATGAGTTTAACATCAAATCTTCTGACCCACGTCACCTGAATCTAACAAGAGGCTCTAATGACCCAAAAGTGCAGCTCCCCTGAATGCTGAACCGTGGGCCCCACATGTGTGTGAACCCAAAGCTGCAGAAGAAGGACCCACAGGGTGACAGTCCTGGTCTTGTCCTCATGCTCACAGCACCCAGAGGAGTGGACACCATGCAGAAGCAGAGACACAGCAGCTGGTACAGATGTTCATGACACACACTCACCAAGGGGACGTGGGGTGGTTATTATGCTCCTGATTGAAACCCCTGAGAAGCACAGGAAAGATCACTCAGCAAGTCAGACCTGCTTGGATGGAGACTTGAAAGGAGACAGGCTCAGGGCTTTTATTTTGGCGAGGTGGTGGGGGAGAGGGAGGAATTCTGTTTCCAGGGACTTGTGTGGTTTCAATCTCCCAATAACTTATACAAATAAAACTACACTCTCCTCCCTTGTGCCTGGCACTGCTTTCCCTGTGTCCCCTGCAGTCACAGGCCCAGGTGAGCTTTCTCATGAACCACCTCCTCCTCAAGGCCCTGCCACCAGCTGGGCAGCCACCACCGCCTCGCCCCTTCTGTCCCCTCTCAGTCCTCACGTTGCCATGGGCCAGAGCAGGACCAAGTGCTTCCAGAGACCTCAGTTCTCCCTCCAGGCAGCTGTCAGGCCCAGTTGGCAGCAGCAGAGAAAGGGACTGAGCAAGAGGGGGCGGAGCTGCTGGAAAAGCTCCAGCCCCCAGAGCCCAGGTCCATAGTGCCTGTGCACGGGGCTGGACCAGCTGGTTGTGCAGCAGCTGGTGCTCCTGGACCTGGGAGACCTGGTGGCCTGGACCCCTGCGCCCTCCCCATCTGGCCGATGCTGCTGGACTCCAGCCTGGCGGTCAAGGAGAGGCAGCGGTGTCTCAGGATTCCCATTGCTTTGGAGGCTTTGAGGTGTGAGAGGACATGGTGACTGCGGATCCCATGACCCAGGTCGCACTGTTCTCAGAGGGCAGCGCTGGTGGGTTCAGAGGCAGGGCCTCCATGGAGGAGAAAGAGCACAGAAACCCTGTGAGAACGTGGCACACTCTGGGGAAGGTGTGTGAGCGCAGTGATGGCGCAGCGTCTGTGTCAGCACAGAGAGCATTTGGAGATGGTGGCACCGCGTTTGGGTGGGTTTCCCCAGGGGCCCTGGCTGCTGCAGGAGCATGTTTTCTGCGGGCAGTACCTGGGTTCCCCCAGAGCTACTGGAAGTGCTCGGGGGCAGCATGGCGCAGGCTGGAGGCCTCATGCTGTCTCCTGGGGGTCCCTGGAGCATGTCCTGTGGGAGCCGCTGGGGGCGGCGCAGTGTAGAACCAAAAGGACATGGTTCGGTCCAAGAGCCAAGAGCCGAGCAGGAATCATAAGCGCCTCCCAAGGGCTCATCCGAACTTTTGGAAACGGACACTGGCGCTGTGGTCTCTCAGACAAGGAGGCCAAGATGGAGATGGAAACCGCCCTGGAGGCCGAGGAAAGGCTGCAGAAGGCTAAGGGCGGGGTCTGACCTCAGCGATGAGATGGAGGAGGCTCCTCCTGAGAGAAGGGTCAGGAGGAAAACGTGCATCTGGGACTGACTTCCGCCCGCTCACCAGAAGCCCAGAGGCCCAGCGCTGCTGAGGGCGCAGCAGACCCGGTGCAGGTCCTCTTCCTGAAACACCCCGGGGCCTTCGGGCCTCGGGCTCTGACAGGGAAGCAGGGGTGGATGGCGGGAGAAGTGTTCCTTTCCCAGGAGGCTGAGGGACTGCTCAGTCCCAATTTTTCCCCCTGAAAATTGGGGTTGACCTGCACTCCTCAAAAAGGGCGGCCGTGGGAGATTGTTGCAAGGTGGCTGCTGTCTACCAGATGTCCAGGCCCGGACTTGGTCTCTGGCGGGGAGGTGGGAGAGAGAGAGAGAGAGAGAGAGAGAGAGAGAGAGAGAGAACCAGGTGGCCCTGCCCGGACTTGGTATGCGGTGGGGAAGTGGGATCACTGGGCCAAATGGGAGTTCCATTTTTCCTTTTTCTTTTTTTTTTTTTTTTGTTTTGTTTTTTGTTTGTTTGTTTTTTTGTTTTGCTTTTTTTTTTAATATATATATTTTTTTTATTGCTTAAAGTATTACAAAGGGTATTACATATGTATCCATTTTATCCCCCCGCCCTAGACAGTCCCCTAGCCTCCCCTATCACCCAGTGTCTTATGTCCATTGGTTATGCTTATATGCATGCATACAAGTCCTTTAGTTGATCTCTTACCCCCCTACATCCTGCCCCCAAACCCTCCCCGGCCTTCCCGCTGCAGTTTGACAATCTGTTTGAGGCAGCTCTGCCTCTGTATCTATTATTGTTCAAAAGTTTATAATGGTCTCTATTGTCCATGAATGAGTGAGATCATGTGATATTTTTCCTTTATTGACTGGCTTATTTCACTTAACATAATGCTCTCCAGTTCCATCCATGACGTTGCAAATGGTAAGAGTTCCTTCCTTTTTACAGCAGCATAGTATTCCATCGTGTAGATGTACCACAGTTTTCTAATCCATTCATCTACTGATGGGCACTTAGGCTGTTTCCAGATCTTAGCTATGGTGAATTGTGCTGCTATGAACATAGGGGTGCATATATCCTTTCTGATTGGTGTTTCTGGTTTCTTGGGATATATTCCTAGAAGTGGGATCACAGGGTCAAATGGGAGTTCCATTTTCAGTTTTTTAAGGAAACTCCATACTGTCTTCCATAGTGGCTGCACCAGTCTGCATTCCCACCAGCAGTGCACAAGTGTTCCTTTTTCTCCACAACCTCTCCAGCACTTGTCGTTTGTTGATTTGTTGATGACATATCTGATGAGGGCCTAATCTCCAAAATTTATAGGGAACTCATACAACTTAACAAAAGGAAGATAAACAATCCAATCAAAAAATGGGCAAAGGACCTAAATAGACACCTTTCAAAAGAGGACATTCAGAAAGCCAACAGCCATTTTTCCTTTTTCGATGGAAATTCTATACTGTTTTCCATAATGGCTGCACCAGTTTGCCTTGCTAATGGACCAAATAAACTGATGAACAAAAATAGACCCAGAGACATAGAAGCATGAACAGACCATGGAACCTCAGAGTGGAGGGTGGGGAGGGTGGGTGGGAAGAGATCAACCAGTGAACTTGTTTGCATATATGCCTAACCTGTGCACACAGACAATGGAGTGGTGAGGGCCTGGGGAAGGAATGGGAGCCAGTGGGGAGAGGATAATGGGGATAAAAGGAGGAACTATGTAATACTTTCAACAATAAAGATTAGAAAAGAGAGAAAGAGAGAGAACATTCTTTTTTTTAATATATTTTATTGATTTTCCATAGAGAGGAAGAGAGAGGGATAGAGAGCAAGAAACATCGATGAGAGAGAAACATCGACCAGCTGCCTCCTGCACACCTCCTACTGGGGATGTGCTGGTAACCAAGGTACATGCCCCTGACCGGAATCGAACCTGGGACCCCTCAGTCTGCAGGCCAACGCTCCATCCCCTGAGCTAAACCGGTTTGGGGAGAGAGAACATTCTAACTATACTGGCATCCAGTCCCTGCCTTGCTCTCTCCCACCTCCATGTCACGCCTCACCTTCCCTCCTTAACTTCAAATGCACAAATGTAGCTGCAAATGGTTTTTCTCATGAGCATTTGAGGTCTTGCTCCTCGACAGTTTTCATCAGTTTGGCTCCAAAAACCTTATAAAATATTCTCTACACATTAGGATATTTCTTATACTAAAATATTGTCGTTTCTTCCTTTACAACATACGTTCATACACATGTTTTCTCCATGTGGAGTGGGATGTTCACACAATTATTAAAAACCTGCTACCTGGGCAGGATGAGGTAGTTCTAAAGTGTTTACACCCTTTGGTGTGGGCACTGATGTGCCAACCACTGAGCCCTACCAGCCAGGGTCCATGTATAAATAATGAAAACTCCCCACTTTGTGGGGCTGGGAAAACAGGTTTTGGACATGAAGAGCAGGAAGTTGAGTGAAATTTGTGCCTGTCTGTCCTCACCTGGGGCTGTGGGAGGATGGACACAGGTGGCTGCTCTGCCTCTGAGAAAGGAGGTGCTCACCTTCCTCAATGCTCTACCCGGGACTTTGCTTCCAAGAGCCAACAAATTCCTTTTTTATCTTTTTTAATCCTCACCCAAGGATATTTTTCCATTGCTTTTCAGAGAGAGAGTGGAAGGGAGTGAGGGGAAGAGAGAGCCATTGATGTGAGAGAAGCACATCAATTGGTTGCCTACTGCACAAGCTCTGACCAGGGCAAGGGCCAGGGAGGAGCCTGCATCCCAGGTATGTGCCCTTGACCAGAATCAAACCCGAGACTTTGGTTCCCAGGGGTATCTTCTATCCATGGAGCAAAACTGGCCAGGACTAAACTCCATTTTTAAATTTTAATTAATTAATTATCCAATATAATAAAGAGGTAATATGCAAATTAACCCTCACGCCCTCACAAGATGGCTGCCTACAATCAGGCCGACAGGGGAGTTAGTGAGGGTTGACCAAACGACTTAACAGCAGGCTGCGTGGGGTGACTAGGCCAGCAGGCAGGTTAGTGAGGGATAACCAAACAACTGAGCAGCAGGCTGCATGGTGCGAACAGACTGGCAGGGGGAAAGTTTCTGACAACCAAGCCAGCAGGGGGCAGTTGGAGGTGACCAGGCCTGCAGAGAAGGGCAGTTAGGGGTGATCAGGCTAGCAGGGGGGCAGTTAGGAGCAACCAGGCCATCAGGGGAGGCAGTTAGGGATGATCAGGCTGGCACACAGAGGCAGTGAGGGGATATTAGACCGGCAGGGGGAGGCAGTTAGGGGTGAACAGGCAGGCAGGCAGGCAGGCAGGCAGGTGAGCAGTTACCAGCCAGCAGTCCAGAATTGTGAGAGGGAAGTCGGACTGCCTGTTTAGGCCTGATCCCTGGGATAGAGCCTAAACCAGAAGTCAGGAATCCCCCAAAAGATACAGGATTGGAGAGAGTGCAGGCTGGGCTGAAGGACACCCCACCCCCCATGCAATATTTCATACACCACGCCTCTAGTATTTAATAATTTTTTATTGTTGAAAGTGTCACATATGTCCACTTTCTCCCCCCCATTGACCTCAGTCAGCCCGCCAGCCCCCACCACCCACCAGGGATCAATTTTTAAATGATGGAAATACTCCCACTTTGAAAGGATTAACACAGGGCTTTTACGCATGAACAACAGAGAAGTTGAGTGAAATTAGTAGTTTCGGGAGGCAGCTGTGCACTTGTGAGAGTGGCAGCAGGTTTGAGTCCGAGACTGCGGTCACAGTGTCCAGCCCAGCCTCCCCTGGCTTCTCATATGTAGAGATTCAAGTTTTGTGGAGGATCTTATTGGGGAAAATAACAAGGAGAATCTTTCAGTCTCAACATAACAGCATCATCCAATGCACATTCTTATTACCAAAAGCCAGAAAGGCAACATGGCCCAAGGCAGGTGAAGGACAGGGAGAGGAAGCCCCATCCACGTGCCTCTGGGGGAGCACCCCTGGGTCCCCATCCAAACACCAAATAAGGATGATGCTCAATACTGGGAGCTGTCCCTTAAGGGATGGGGTCAGGGTGAAGGGGGTCAGGATGGGACCCCTTGTGGCCAGCATCCTGAGTCCTTTCCCATCTGGGGTCGCCCCTAGGATGACAAGGTCAGACATGCAGCCCAGGGTCCCAGCTGCACCTTATATGCAGACTCCATGCAAATGGGGCTCTCCTCCTGCTCATAAAAGGGGCCCTTGCCCGGCATTATGGGGAGACACCCAGAACCCAAGCGCTGAGACAGGACCCCAGCGGCTCCACCATGGACTTGGTGGCAAGCTGCGTTTTCCTCCTGATCATTTCTCAAGGTCGTTCTCAGGAGTGGGGAGCACTGAGACCTGTGCCTGTGCCTGTTGGTGCTTCCATGTGATTCTCAGTCCACCTTGTGTCTCTGTGTTTGCAGGTGTCCAGTGTGAGGTGCAGCTGGTGGAGTCTGGGGGAGGCCTGGTGCAGCCTGGGGGGTCCCTGAGACTCTCCTGTGCAGCCTCTGGATTCACCTTCAGTAGCTACGGGATGCACTGGGTCCGCCAGGCTCCAGGGAAGGGGCTGGAGTGGGTCGCATACATTAGTAGTGATGGTAGAAGTTACATAAACTACGCTGCCTCTGTGAAGGGCCGCTTCACCATCTCCAGAGACAACTCCAAGAACATGCTGTATCTGCAAATGAGCAGCCTGAAAGCCGAGGACACGGCCGTGTATTACTGTGCAAGAGACACAGTGAGGGGAAGTCAGTGTGAGCCCAGACACTAACCTCCCTGAGGAGACAGCAGGGCTGGGCTGCAGGGGGCGTTCAGGACACCAGGGGCGCTCAGGACCCACAGCACAGAGAGCAGCCCCAGGAGCAGGGGCAGAGGGAGGTGGGGAGGGAAGGGCCTTCCTGTTGGGCACAGGGATTTCCTCTCAAGCTCTCAGCTGCCTCCAGGGACGCCTCCTGCTCTTTCTCTGAGGCTCAAATTTCCCGCTTTCTCCCCGAAGACCCCAGAGGAGGGGGTAACACCTCTGCTGGCAGATGACATGTGGGCAATGATGGGGACTCTCCTCACCAACACGATACTGTACATAGAAAACCCAAAGGACTCGACCAAAAACTACTAGGTTTAAGAAAAGAATTCAGCAATGTAGAAGGATACAAGATTAACACCCAGAAATCAATGGTACTTTTATGCACCAATAATGAATTCTCAGAAAGGGACACCAAACCAACAATCCCATTTACCATTGCATCAAAAAAATTATGATACATAAGAATAAACTTAACCAAGCAGGTAAAAGACTTGTACTCAGAAAAATACAGGATGTTGAATAAAGAGACAGAGGAAGATATAAACAAGTGGAAAAATATACCCTGATCATAAATTGGTAGAATTAACATCATTAAAACGTCTATATTACACAAAGCACTCTACAAATTCAATGTAATCCCTATTAAAATTGCAACTGCATATTTCACAGATCTACAACAAATACTCCAAAAATTTATACGGAACCATAAAAGACCCCAATTAGCTACAGCAATCTTGAGAAAGAAGAACAAAGGTGATTGGATCACAATACCAGATATCAAATTACACTCCAAAGCCATAGAAATCAAAACAGCCAGGTACTGGCACAAGAACAGGTATATACATCAATGGAACATAACAGAGAAATCAGAAATCTACCCAAGACATTATGCTCAATTAATATTTGACAAAGGAGGCAAGAGCATGGAGTCACAACAGTCCCTTCAAAAAATATTGTTGGGAAAATTAGACACATAAACATGCAAAAAAACAAACCATATATGAACATGCACCATACACGGGAGTAAACTCAAAATTGTTAAAAGACCTAAATGTGAGTAGGGAAACCTAAAAATCCTAGAAGAAACCAAAGGCAGCAAAATCTCAGACATCTCTCATTGTAATGTGTTTACAGATTGATCTCCCAGGACAAAGGAAACAAAGGAGAAAACAAACAAATGGGAATACATCAAAATAAAAGGTGTCTGCACGGCAAAAGAAACCATCAACAAAATGAAAAGGGAGCCCACAGTAGGGGAGGACATATTTGGCAAGTATCCATGTGATAAAGGGTTAATATCCAAAATATATAAGAAAGCCATACAACTTAACCAAAGGAAGACAAACAATCCAAGTTAAAAATGGGCAAAGGACCTAAATACACATTTCTCCAAAGGAGAAATATACCATGATCACGGTATATTTTTCATAGGTTTACCAATGGCCAAGAGACATATGAAAGGTCAACCTACAAACTCGTATGCATATGTGCATCACCCAGGGACACAGACAGTAGGATGGTGAAGATCTGGGCACCTGGGGCCGGGCTAGAAGGTGTCAATGGGGTATAAAGGGGACAAATGTAATACCTTCAACAATAAAGGTATAATTAAAGAAAAAAGAATTAGGACTTGGACCCTCAGACTCCCACTGAACATGGTCACCCTACTTTGCCTTAAGCACTCCGTCCTTTGTTCCTGTATATCTGGGTTAAAACTCATTGACATCAGCATGACCACCATCAGGAGAGCACTTCTTGGCCATATGTCTGTCCACATTGGAGACTTTCCTATGAGGCCCTTTGCCCATTTTTCAATTGTATTGTTGTCTTCCTTTTGTTAAGTTGTAGGAGTGCCTATACATTTTGGAGATTAACCCCTTGTCAGACGTACCCCTGCTGTTGCAAATGGTAAGAGTTCTTTCTTTTTCACGGCTGCATTGCATTCATGGGGTAGATGTACCACGGTTTTTTTTATATCAAATCATCTGCTGACGGGCACTTAGTCTGTTTCCAATGCTTAGCTGTTGTAAATTGCACTTTTATGAGCATAGGGGTGCATGCATTCTCTCTGATGAGTTTTTGGGTTTCTTTGGATGTATTCCTAGAAGTGAGATCACTGGGTGAAATACGAGTTCCATTTTCAATTTTTTGAGGAAACTATATACTGTTTTCCATAATGGCTCCACCAGTCTGCATTGCTAATGGACCAAATTTACTGATGAACAAAAGTAGACCCAGAGACATAGAAGCATGTAAAGACCATAGAACCTCAGAAGGAAGCCAGGGGATGGTGGGTGGGAGAAGATCAACCAATGAATGTGTCTGTATATATGCCTAACCCGTGGACACAGACAATGGGGTGGGTGGGGCCTGGAGAGGGAATGAGAGCGAGAGAGAAGCGGACAATGGGGAGCAGGGGGACCTATGCAATACCATCAACAATAAAGATTAGGAGAGAGAGAGAGAGAGAGAGAGAGAGAGAGAGAGAGAGAGAGAGAGAACACTCCTGTTCACTATCCTGGCATCTAGTCCCCGCCTTGCTCTTTCCCACCTCCATGTCACTACTCACCTTCCCTCCTTAACTTCAAATGCACAAATGAAGCTGCAAAAGGTTATTCTCTGGAGCATTTGAGGTTTTGCTGCCCCTCAGTTGTCATCAGTTTGGCTCCAATAAAATTTTATAAAATATTCTTTACATGTTAGGACATTTCTTATACCAAAGTATTGCCTTTTCCTCATTTACAACATACGTTCATACACTTGTTTTCTCTGTGTGGAGTGGGAAGTTCACACAATTATTAAAAACCTCCCAACTGGACAGGGTGAATTAGTTCTAAAGAGTTCGCACCCTTTGGTATGGGGACGGATGTGCCAACCACTGAGCCCCACCAGCCAGGGTCCATGTGTAAACGATGGAATTCTCCCAATTTGAGGGGCTAGGAAACAGGGCTTTTGCACACAAACAGCAGGAAGTTGAGTGTAACCTGTGGTTTCTGGAGGCAGCTGCGTGCTTGTGACAGGGACTGCACTTTAGAGACTGAGGCTGTGGCCATAGTCTCCAGCCCAGCCTCCACTGCCTCCTCACTGGTAGAGGTTTGAGTTATTACAGGGGCAGGAATAGAATGTGGGGAACCGGCTAGAATTGTACAACATAGTCATCCTGCTCTGGTCCCCGTGATTGTTTATTCTGATTGGAGAAGGCACCTTCTAGCCTGGATGGCAGCCGCACTGGGACCTGGGAGCTCACCTGGAAGTGCAGCCCCTCCTCTCCATTTGGAGCTGCCAATCATCCTGGAGATGAACAACTTCCCTGCAGGAACCAGCCCGCCAGCCCTTGAAGGTCCCAGCCCTCTGCTCCCTGTCACCTGGCCCTTTGGCAGAGCCTTTGGCTACTTCCCACGTAATCTTCTCTCCTTTCACTCAGTATAAGCAGCTGGTTTATGGGGCTGCAGAGCAGGTTTGTGTGGGTGACCTGCTGCTCCCCCACATTGCTGCAGTATTGGAATGAATGCCCATATATGATTATACCCTGTCTCTGCTCATTTGGCTCAAATAGTTACAGGAGGCAGGGACCATGCATTGTCTGATTACATATTCCTGTGAGTAAGATGTGATAGAGGACAACAACAAAGAGATCCTTTCAGTCTCAAAAGAAAAACATCATTCAATGCAAATTGTATTCCCAAAACCCAGAGAGGCGACATGGCCTGTAGCGGGGGAAGGAGATCGACAGGAAGCCCCATCCACTTGCCTCTGGGGGAGCATCCCCGGATCCTTATCAAAACCCCAGGAAGGAGGACTCTCAATCTTGGAATCTTCCCCAAAGGAGGGAGGGAACGGGGTCAGGACAGGACCCCCTGTGGCCAGTGTCCTTGAGTCCTTTCCCATGTGGGGTCATCCCTAGGATGACAAGGTCAGGCATGCAGCCCAGGGTCCCAGCTGCACCTTATATGCAGACTCCATGCAAATGGGGCTCTCCTCCTGCTCATAAAAGGGGCCCTTGCCCGGCATGTTGGGGAGACACCCAGAACCCAAGTGCGTGAGACAGGACCCCAGCGGCTCCACCATGGACTTGGTGCCAAGCTGCGTTTTCCTCCTGATCATTTCTCAAGGTCATTCTCAGGAGTGGGGAGCGCTGAGACCTGTGCCTGTGCCTGTTGGTGCTTCCATGTGATTCTCAGTCCACCTTGTATCTCTGTGTTTGCAGGTGTCCAGTGTGAGGTGCAGCTGGTGGAGTCTGGGGGAGGCCTGGTGCAGCCTGGGGGGTCTCTGAGACTCTCCTGTGCAGCCTCTGGATTCACCTTCAGCAACTATCCCATGAACTGGGTCCGCCAGGCTCCAGGGAAGGGGCTGGAGTGGGTCTCATACATTAGTGAGGGAAGTAGTTACATATACTACACTGCCTCTGTGAAGGGCCGCTTCACCATCTCCAGAGACAATGCCAAGAACTCGCTGTATCTGCAAATGAGCAGCCTGAGAGCCGAGGACTCTGCCATGTATTACTGTGCAAGAGACACAGTGAGGGGAAGTCAGTGTGAGCCCAGACACTAACCTCCCTGAGGAGACAGCAGGGCTGGGCTGCAGGGAGCGTCCAGGACACCAGGGGGCGCTCAGGACCAGCAAACCCAGGGTCCCAGCTCAGAGGCTGTCCCTGGAGGGTTGTGCAGGCTTCCTATTGGGGTCAATGCTTTCTTCCCTCCTAGTGTCCCTGGGGCAGTTCCTGCTTCCTCCTTTTTGTCTTTAATTAGATTCTCTGCAGGAAAAAAAGCAGGAAGTGGCTGTTTCAGATCTGGTTGACTTCTCATCTGGGCCCTTCCTGTCACCATGTCCTTGATGGTCACTCTCTGGGTTGACAAGGAAAACGTTGTAGGGATAACCATCCCCACCCAGAGAGCGATGTTCCCCACCGTCCACACAGAGCTGAACGGGGAACATTGGGTCCAGGCACCAAACCTCACCTGAGAGTGATCAGCCTCTTGCTCTGCCCCAGGAGGAGCACTTTTGGGCAGTTAGCCGATTGCCTCTCACTCACATGGCTGCACATGGAGGTTTAGTGTCGGACCCTGTGGGCGCTGCCTCTCTCTCAGCCTAGAAGCTCCCACCTCTCCGTGTGCACCAGATGGAGGCACGAAGCCCTGCTGGGCCCTGTTCCCTGTGGGTCTCAGAATCCGGTCCCAGGGGATGTGTGCCAACACCTGTCCCGCTTCCCCAGGGGAATCCACGTGTATCCTGAGAACCTGCTGAAGGGAGACCTGGTCCCACCCACCTCTGCTGTGCCTCCAGCTGTGCAGGCACCACCTCATCCTCACCCTCTGTCCTCTGCCTCCCACACTCAACCCATGGGGGCTGCATAGGACATCCCATGTGGCTGTGCTCTGCCTCTCCTTTTCACACTGGTAGGTTTTGCCTTAAATGCAGCCCCATGTCATCCCCTCAAGCCCATCTCCTGTGCCAGACTCTCCTGAGATAACAGGGCCATGGCCACTCAGGCAGCCTCAAGCCAGCCTCAGCCACCCTGATGAGCCCACAGGCAGTGCCCAAGTGTGATGTCAGGTCGTGGGGGCCCCTCCTGTGTCAGGTGGAGACACAGCTGAGCACTGAGCTCAGAGCACCTCCAAAAGCTCACACCTGTGCTGAGGGAACCTCCAGGGGCCCGTGAGCTGCAGAGCATTGTGATACACAAGTCCATGGCCACTGGGGTCAGAGGGAAGTGAGGGAACGGCTGGTTCCTGGTCACCTATAATGTTGCCAACATCCTGCTGACCAGAGCCCAAGTGCATATGGAGCTCTGTGAATCCCAAAAGTATAGGTACAGCCCAGCCAGCATGACTCAGTGGTTGAGCATCAACCTATGAACCAGGAGGTCATGGTTCAATTCCCAGTCAGGGCACATGCCCAGATTGCCGAAAACATCCACAGTGTGGGGCCTTCAGGAGGCAACCAATCAAATATTTTCTCTTATCATTGATGCTTCTATCTCTATCCAACCCCTTTCCTCTCTGATATCAACTAAGAAATATTTAAACAAATCCTATACAATAAAGAGCTAATATGCAAATGTTTGTCACACACTCACGCCATCACAGGGTAATGGATCAGACACTCAACACTGGAGACAGAGGAATGGTGACCAGCCAGGCTGCAGCCCAGGAGGGGGATAAGCTGCCTGTCCTGTGGTCCAGGCAGCTGCAGCTGCAACCAGCCAGGGGGATGCCAGCCAGGGTCCTGGTGCCTGCAGTCAGCCAGAGAGAGGGAAGTCAGGGTGCTGGTGCCTGTGGCCAGCCAGAGGAGGGAATACTGGGTCTCAGGTGTGGGGCAAGGCAGAGGCCATTAGGGGCGATCAGGCCAGTAAGGGAGCAGTTAGTGGAAATCAGGCAGTCAAAGGTCGTTAGGGGCAAATAGGCAAGCAGAGAAAGTTAGGGGCAATCAGGCAGGCAGGCAAGCGTGCAGTTAGGACCCAGCGGTCACAGATTGCAAGAGGCAGTCGAACATCCCCCAGGGGGTCCCAGAATGGAGAGGGTGCAGGCCCGGCTGAAGGATCCCCTCCACTTGTACGAATTTCATGCACCGGGTCTCTAGTAAATACATAAATGAAAATGTTGCTGGTTTGATTCACAGTATGGGCATATATGGAAGGCAACTGATCAATATGTCTCTCTCACATCCATGTTTCTCTCTGTCCTTTCTGTCTCCTTTTCTTTCCATCTAAAATCAATGAACATATCCTCAGGTGAGGATAAAGAAAACAGTATCTATATCTGTGCATAAGTGTACATCTATCTATCTATATTCAACAAGCAGCTGACTTGGGAAATCTCTTGGTGAAGGAGACAGCTTTCAGTTTTCCAATTTTTTTACTTTAAATCATGGGCTAAAGTTGGACATTCCATAATGACGGTGTAGGATCCTCTGTAGATCAGTCCTTTGAGGACCCAAACGGGATAATAACCCAGGTTGAGCTGCCTGAGAAGTTGTTGATCTATCTCAGCATTTTCCCAGCCTCCATGTTACAGGTGTTGTAGTGGCTCCACCTTCACCTCACTGGCATCTGCAGGAAAGAGTGGACCTCCTGCACTTCCCTCCTTGCTCCTTTGGTGGGTTTCGGGAGCCATGAGAACCCACTGTGTCTGGAAAACAAGAGTTGTTTCTTTGAAAACATTTTTTAAAAAGCCAGATTTATCAGGAAACAAAGGGAGGGGACCAAAATAAATAAAATCAGAAATGAAAGTGGAGACCTAACAACTGACACCCCAGAAATAAACAGGATTGCAATAAAGTGCTCTGAACAACTATATGCCAACAGGCTGGACAATGTGGATGAAATGGACAAATTCCTAGAAAAACACAGTACCACAAAACTGGAACAGGAAGAATCAGAAGACCTGAAAAGGCCAATAACAACTGAGGAAATAGAAGCAGAAATCCAAAAACATCCAGCAAACAAAAGTCCTGGTCTGGATGCCTTCAGAGGGGAGTTTTACCAAACATCCAAAGAAGAACTAACACCTCTACTCCCCAAATTATTCAAAAAAAATTCAAGAGGAACACTTCCAAACTCTTTCATGAGTCCAGCGTTATCCTAATTCCAAAACCAGATGACAATACTAAGAGAGATAATTACAGGCCAATATCCCTGATGAGCCCAGATGCTAAAATCCTCAACACAATATTAGCAAATTGGATCCAGCAATATATTTAAAAGATCATACACCATGACCAAATGGGATTCATCCAGGGATTCAGGGCTGGTACAATATTCATAAATCAATATACATGACACATCACATAAACAAACTGAAAGACAGAAGTAACATGACCATATCTTCAGATTCAGAAAAAGCATTCAACAAAACCCAACACCCACTTTTGATAAATATTCTCAGCAAAGTTGGAGAAGAGGGCTCATATCTCAACACAATAAAGGACACGTATGACAGACCTACAGTCAGAATCATACTCAATGAACAAAAACGGAAACCATTTCCCCTAAGAAATGGAACAAAGCAGAAATGCATGCTTTCACCTCTCTATTCCAACATAGTACGGAAGTCCTCGCCACAGCAATCAGGCAAGAAAAAGAAATAAAAGGCATCCAAATTGGAAAGGAGGAAGTAAAACTCTTATTATTCATAGAAGACATGATATTGTACATAGAAAACCCTAAAGACTACACACACACACACACACACACACACACACACACACATGTAGTTTTAATAAATGAATTCAGCAATGTAGCAGGATACAAAATTAACATACAGAAATCAATGGTAATTTTATATAACAATAATGAATTCTCAGAAAGGGAAACGAAACCAACAGTCCCATTTACCATTGCATCAAAAAATTATTATATTTATGAATACACTTAACCAAGCAGGTAATAGACTTGTACTCAGAAAAATACAGGACGTTGAATAAAGAGATAGAGGAAGATATAAGCAAGTGGAAAACTATACCAAGATCATAGATTGGTATATTTAACATCATTAAAACGTCCATATTACCCATAGCACTCTAAAGATTCAATATAATCCCTATTAAAATTGCAACAGCATATTTCACAGATCTAAAACAAATACTCCAAAAATTTATATGGAACCAAAAAGACCCCAATTAGCCAGAGCAATCTTGAGAAAGAATAAGAAAGGTGGAGGGATCACAATACCAGATATCGAATTATACTCCAAAGTCATTAAAATAAAAACAGCCTAGTACTGGCACAGGAACAGGTATATACATCAATGGAACAGAACAGAGAAACCAGAAATCTACCCAAGACATTATGCTCAATTAATATTTGACAAAGGAGGCAAGAGCATACAATGCAGTCACAACAGTCCCCTCAATAAATATTGTTGGGAAAATTAGACAGATAAATACGCAAAAAAAACCCCAAAACAATACATGAGCATGCACCATACACAGGATTAAACTCAAAATGGTTAAAAGACCTAAATATGAGTTGGAAAACCATAAAAGTCCTAGAAGAAACCATAGGAAGCAAAATCTCAAACATCTCTCATAGCAATGTGTTTACAGATACATCTCCAGGACAAGGGAAAATAAGGAGAAAATAAACAAATGGGAATACGTCAAAATAAAAAGTGTCTGCACAGCAAAAGAAACCATCAACAAAATGAAAAGGGAGCCCACAGTATGGGAGGACATATTTGGCAAGGATCCATGTGATAGAGGTTTAATATCCAAAATGTATAAGAAACCCATGAAACTGAACCAAAGGAATACAAACAATCCTATTAAGAAATGGGCAATGGACCTAAATACACACTTCTCCAAAGGGAACATGCAGATGGCCAAGACACATAGGAAAAATGCTCAAAGTCACTGACCATCAGGAGATGCAAATTAAAAGGACAATGAGGTATCAGCTCACACCTGTCAGAATGGCTGCCATCAACAAATCAAAAAATGACAAGTGCTGGTGAGGATGTGGACCAAAGGGAACCCTCGTACTCTTTTGGTGGGTGGGAATGCAGGCTAGTGCAGCCATGATGGAACACAGTATGAAGTTTCTCAAAAAATTAAAGATGGAACTTCCATTTGACCTAGTGAACCCACTTTTAGGAATATATGTTAGGAGACCTCAAACACCAGTCAGAAACAATGTATGCACCCCTATGTTCCTAGCAGCACAATTTGCAATAGCTAAGACTGGAAACAGCCCAAATGCCCATCAGTAGCTGAGTGGATAAAAAAGTTGTGGTACATTTATGCCATGGAATACTATGCAGCAGTAAAAGAGGAGGATCTGTTACCATTTGGGACAGCATGGAGGGACCTGGAGAGTATCATGTAGGTGAAATAACGCAGTCAGAGAAAGACAAATATCACAGGATCTCACAAATATGTGGAATCTAATGAACAAAATAAACTGATGAAGAGAATGGATCCAGAGACCTAGAAGCATGGAGCAGACTGGATAATCTCAGAGTGAAATTGTGGTCAGGTGGGTGGGTGGGAAGAGGTCAACCAACAAACTCTTATGCATATGTGCATCATCCAGGGACACAGATAATAGGATAGTGAAGGTGGGAATGCAGACTGGTGCAGCCACTATGGAAGACAGTATGGAGTTTCCTTAAAAAACTGAAAATGGAACTCCCATTTGACCCTGTGATCCCACTTCTAGGAATATATCCCAAGAAACCAGAAACACCAATCAGAAAGGATATATGCACCCCTATGTTCATAGCAGCACAATTCACCATAGCTAAGATCTGGAAACAGCCTAAGTGCCCATCAGTAGATGAATGGATTAGAAAACTGTGGTACATCTACACGATGGAATACTATGCTGCTGTAAAAAGGAAGGAACTCTTACCATTTGCAACATCATGGATGGAACTGGAGAGCATTATGCTAAGTGAAATAAGCCAGTCAATAAAGGAAAAACACCACATGATCTCACTCATTCATGGACAATAGAGACCATTATAAACTTTTGAACAATAATAGATACAGAGGCAGAGCTGCCTCAAACAGATTGTCAAACTGCAGCGGGAAGGCTGGGGAGGGTTGGGGGGCAGGAGGTAGCTGGGTAAGAGATCAACTAAAGGACTTGTATGCATGCATATAAGCATAACCAATGGACATAATACACTGGGGGATAGGGGAGGCTAGGGGACTGTCTAGGGCGGGGGGATAAAATGGATACATATGTAATACCCTTTGTAATACTTTAAGCAATTAAAAAAAAAAAAGGATAGTGAAGACCTGGGCACCCGGGGCCGGGCTAGAAGGTGTCAATGGGGGATGAAGGGGACATGTGTAATACCTTCAACAATAAAGGCATAATTTAAAGAAAAAAAATTAGGACTTGGACCCTCGGTCTCCCACTGAACATGGTCCCTGTGTCACCCATCTTCTCTCAGGTGGGGTCAAGACCTCATTTATGAAATGCTCTGTCTCATGAATATGCAAAAGAGAGGAGGGAGACCAGGTTAAATATGGGTAAGTCTGTGCCCTGAGGGCATCACCCACAGCCACACCCTCCCCTACAGAAGTGCTCACAGCACAGCCCTCAGCATGGACTGGAGCTGGAGAACCCTCCTCCTGGTGGCCATGGCGACAGGTAAGGGGCTCCTGTCCTGGGTGAAGGAGGGTCCAGGGAGAGTCAAGGGGGATGCCACTGACTCCTGTCTCCTCCGCACAGTTGTCCACTCCCAGGTGCAGCTGGTGCAGTCTGGGGCTGAGGTGAGGATACCTGGGGCCTCCGTGAAGGTCTCCTGCAAGGATTCTGGATACACCTTCACCAGCTACTGGATGCAGTGGGTGAGACAGGCCCCAGGACAGGGACTTGAGTGGATGGTTTACACTAGTGATGGAGAAACAAACTATGCACAGAAGTTCCAAAGCAGAGTCTCCATGACCAGAGACATGTCCACGAGCACAGCCTACATGGAGCTCAGCAGCCTGAGAGCCGAGGACACGGCCGTGTATTACTGTGTAAGACACACAGTGAGGGGAAGTCAGTGTGAGCCCAGACACTAACCTCCCTGAGGAGACAGCAGGGCTGGGCTGCAGGGAGCATCCAGGACACCAGGGGTCTCTCAGGACCACAAACCCAGGGTCCCAGCTCAGAGGCTCCCCCTGGAGGGATGTGCTGGCTTCCTATTGGGGTCAATGCTTTCTTCCCTCCTAGTGTCCCTGGGGCAGTTCCTCTTCCTTCTTTGTGTCTTTAATTAGATTCTCTGCAGGAAAGGGGCAGGAAGTGGCTGTGTGTCAGATCTGGTTGACTTCTCATCTGTGCCCTTCCTGTCACCACGTCTCTGATGGTCGCTCTCTGTGTTGACAAGGAAAACATTGTAGGGATTCCTGTCCCCTCACTGAGAGGGATTTCCCCCACCCTCCACGCAGTGCTGAGCGGGGAACACGGAGTCCAGGCCCCAAACCTCACCTGAGGGTGATCAGCCCCTCGCTCTGACCCAGGAGGAGCCCTTTGGGGGCAGTTAGCCACTTGCCTCTCACTGACATGGCTGCACATGGTGGTTTAGGGTCTGAACCTTTTGGGCACCGCCCCTCCATGAGATGGACCCAGCTCCCAGTGTGTCCCCGGACTGAGGCAGGAAGGAGGCCCAGTGACCGGCCCTACTGGGAATGTTCCCCGCGGGTTTCAGATCCTGGTCCCAGGGGACGTGTCCCAACAACATTCCTGCTTCCCCTGGGGAACCACCTGCATCCTGAGAACCTGCTGAAGGGAGACATGGTCCCACCCACCTCTGCTGTGTCTCCAGCTCCGCAGACACCACCCCATCTTCACCCTCTGTCCTCTGCTACCCACACTGTCACCCCATCAGGCCTGAAAAGGACATCCTATGAAGCTGTGCTCTGCCCTCTCCGTCCCACTGTGGTATGTTTTACCTTAAATGGACTGCCTCACAATCCAGGACTGCTGCCTCCTAACTACTTGCCTGCCTGGCTGCCTGATTGCCCCTATCTGCCTCTGCCTGCCAGCCTCTTACATCATCCTTTCATGCCCATCTCCTGTGCCAGGCCCTCCATGAGACACCAGTCCAGGGCCACTCAGACAACCTGAAGTGACCTCACCCATCCTTCTGAGCCCACAGGCAGTGCCCACATGTGGTGTCAGTCTGTGCGGGTCCCTCCTGTGTCAGGTGGAGACACAGCGGAGCACTGACCTAGGTCCACTTCCAACAGCTCACACCTGTGCTGAGGGAACCTCCAGGGGCCCCTGAGCTTCAGAGCATCATGGTGGACAGGCCCATAGCTATTGATGTCAGAGGGAAGTGAGGGAAGGGCTGGGGCCCGGTCATTGATAATGTTGCCAAAGTCCCACTTACCAGAGCCCATGTACACAGGGAGCTCTGTGAATCCTAACAGTGCAGGAACAGCCCAGCCAGCATGGCTCAGTGGTTGAGCATCGACCTATGAACCAAGAGGTCACTGTACCATTCCTGGACAGGGCACATGTTCAGGTTGACGACAACATCTCCTATATGTGGCATGCAGGATGCATTCAAACAATGTCTCTCATCATTGATGTTTCTCTCTCTATTCTTTCCTTTCCCTCTAATAATATATGAAAACATCCTCAATCGATGATTAAAAAAGGAAGAGCTATATCTACATATGTATCTGTATCTATATCTATATCTATATATGTGTCTATATTTATATATACATCTATATCTGTATCTATCTATATTATCTATATCTATATCTACTAGAGGCCGGGTCCTGAAATTTGGGCACTAGGCGTGGTGTCCCTCAGCCCAGCGTGCACCCTCTCCAGTCTGAAAAACCCACGGGGGATGTCCAACTGCCAGTTTACAGGGACTGGCCTAAACTGGCAGTTGGACATCCCTCTCACAATCCGGGACTGCCTCCCTGCCTGCCTGCCTGCCTGATTACCCCCTAACTGCTCCCCTGCCAACTTGATTGATGCCTAACTGCTCCCCTGCCAGCCTGATTGGCCCCAACTGCCCTCCCCTGCTGGCCTGTTCACTCCCAACTACCCTCCCCTGCCAGCCATCATGTGACAGCCATCTTGTGGTGGCCTTCTTGTGGCAGCCATCATGTGACGATATGGGGGCAACCATGTTGTGGCAGCCTTCTTGTGGTGGTCTCTTTGTGACTAAATGGGGCAGCCATCTTGTGACGACATGGGGGTGGTGATATTGTGATGATGTGAGGGCATCACAGGAAGGTACAAGAGCCACTGAGGCTTTTATTAATATAGATATTTATATCTATATCTATCTATCCCAGCAGAGGCACATTTATTTTATCCCTAAGGAGACAAGAAAGCAGTCAAATATCTACAATTATAAAAGTGTAATATGTAAATTGACCAAAGGACCAAACCACAGAACAACCATTCAGACGACCTTCTGGATGACCACGCTATGACACGCACTGGCACTAGGCATACCAATGCTGGTGTGATGCGATTGGTCGGGGGGATCTGACATCACCCCATGATCATCCCACAGAGGAAGGGCCAAGTTCCATGATCTATCTATATTGATATATTTAACTACATTTATATCTATACCTTACGTATAATGTATAACTATAACATCTATATCTATATCTATATTATAACTATGTCCATATTGATTTAATCTCTAAGGAGTCACTGATTATTTCCACATCCTACTTCCTGACCACCTCCTAGAGCATAGCCCTTGCTATGGAAGGAGAGGTCCCTGGGCACAGTGACCAGGACCCCAAGGAGGGCCTGGTTCTCTGAGGGCACAGTCAGCACCTCCTTCCAGGAGAAGCCCCAGAGACCAGGACCTCCCTCACATCTTGCCCTTTGTATGTGCAGACACCTCCCACATGCAAATGCCCACACAGCCACCAGACACACACACACACAGTTGGCGTCCACTTAAATGCAGGCCTCCTCACCCTGGAGAATACGTTCTGGTGGATGAGGACCTCACCTGCAAGGCATGACTCCCATGTGGCTCTTCCTCTTCCTGCTGTCAGCTCCCAGATGTGAGTGACTCAGGGCTTAGACGTGAGGAGATGGGGACCCTGCATCTGAGCCCAGGACTCACTGTGTTCTCTCTGTCCCAGGTGTCCTGTCCCAGGTGCAGCTGCAGGAGTTGGGACCAGGACTGGTGAAGCCCTCGCAGACCCTCTCCCTCACCTGCACTGTGTCCGGAGGTTCAGTCACCAGCAGTGACTACTGGAGCTGGATCCGCCAGCGCCCAGGGAAAGGGTTGCAGTGGATGAGGTACTGGACAGGGAGCACAAGGTACAACCCAGCCTTCCAGGGCCGTATCTCCATTACTGCTGTCATGGCCAGGAACCAGTTCTCCCTGCAGCTGAGCTCAGTGACCACCGAGGACACAGACGTTTATTACTGTGGGAGACACAGTGAGGGGAAGTCAGTGTGATTCCAGACACTAACCTCCCTGAGGAGACAGCAGGGCTGGGCTGCAGGGGGGGGCATTCCGGACAGCAGGGGGCACTCAGGACCCACAGCACAGAGAGCAGCCCCAGGAGCAGGGACAGAGAGAGGTGGGGAGGGAAGGGCCTTCCTGTTGGGCACAGGGATTTCCTCTCAAGCTCTCAGCTGCCTCCAGGGACGGCCCTTCCTTCTCATGTTCTCACCGCAGACAACAGTAAAGAAGGGACATGTGTTTGCAGGTGACATTTTGGCAGGGAGCAGGGACTCTCCTTCACCAAGGCTCCTTCACAAATTCTAAAAGTGGCTTTTTTCACTGTCTTTTCAACGTTTTGATGATGAGTGTGTGCTCCACGGGTGGGTTGTTGGGGTTGGGCTGTGTGCACAGCTCTGCATCCCTCTCTGGGGTCACAGCTCCCTCAGTGTCTGACTCTCCCTGTGCCCTCCCCCTCCTGGTTCCTGGGAGATAACAGGGCCCTCCCTCTGCTGAAAGGCCTGAGCTCACTCAGGGCATGTGGACTTCACCCATCCTCTCTGGGTCCACATTGGTCCCCAGAAGAGCTGTCAGCTCAGTGCACCAAACACAGGGAGCCCCACATCCATACAAACAAGGGGACCCCTGCTGTCCATCAGGAAGCAGTGCTAACCCCACAGCAGGGACAGGAGACCCTGAGGCTGGGATGTGCATCATCGAACTCCTCCTCCACCTTTCCTCCTGGATCCAAGGTTTTCTAGCTTCACTCTGGGTGAGATGTACATCGGGAGCATTTTGGAAGCCGAGGAGCATCTGAGGGACCCCTGTGTCCATACCGTCCTCTCACTACTTGCCCAAGAAACACAGAGTCACACAGACACATAGTCACACAGACACAGTCACACACACACACACACACACACACACACTCACTCACACACACACACACACACAGTTACACACACAGTCACACAAACAGAGTTACACACTCCTTTCTGGAAAAGACATGCATTCACACATGAGCAGTGATAGAAAACTGTTGGTGTCCTTATACACTGTACTTTATGAATTCTATATAAGAAAATGGGGTTATCTCTAGCCCATTTGCCTGAGTGGATAGAGTGTCGGACTGCAAACTGAAGGGTCCTGTGTTTGATTCCGGTCAAGGGTACATACTCCAGTGGGTGACATTCAGGAGGAAGCCAAACAATGATTGTCTCTCATCATTGATGTTTCTATCTCTCCTTCCCTCTCCCTTCCTCTCCAAAATCAATAAAGATATATTTCTTTTTAATATTTTTAAAAGGAAAAATGGGGTTAGATTGTGTTTTCTTGCATGCCATATGAAATAAATATCGGTCTGCAAGAAACTATCATTTCAACACTGACCATAACTTGTGAAGATCAACAGTTCTCAGTCCACTTAGTAGGAGCTAAAATTAGGAATTTAATCCAAACTTTGCTAGATTGCTACAAATTTTAAAATATAATTGAAGTAATAGGGAAAACCTTCCAAATAAAAGTCAAGGACCAAATGGACTCAAGGGTGAATTCTACCAGAACTTAAAATAGGAATTGATAACTTTCTAATCAACTCTTCTTAACTCTTCCAAGAATTAAGGAAAGAGACAACACTTCCAAACAGAGTTGGTGACCATTACACTCATATCAAAGTCAAGTAGAAACATACAAAATGACAGGTCAATATTCCTGATGAAATTACATGCAAAAACCCTCAAAAATATGCTAAGAAACTAAACTGCACAGTAAAATGGTCATTTTCCACGATTAAGTGGGAAACTGTCCTAGCATGCAAGGATGGTTCAACGTAAGTAAAACAGTAACTGTGCTACATCTCATCCACAGAATGAAAGATAAAATATACGGTCATATAAATAGATACAGAATAAAGCCTTTAAAATTGAAAATCGCTTCAAAATTAAAATTCTTAGCAGATTAGGTGTAGAAGTGCTGGACCTCAATATACTAAAGGCCACATTTGAAAAGCCAACAAGTGACATCACACTACACAGAGAAAATTACAAAGCTTTTCTTCTTACATTAGGACCAAGACAAGGGCTCCCCTGTGACTACTTCTATTTGTCAAAAAGAGAAGTCCTTCTCAGAATAATTAGGCAAGAAAAGGAAATTCCAAATGTCTAAATCAGAAATAAATGAGTTAAAATATTTCTCCTTACTGTAAGCAGATGGCAGGATCTTGTATATAGAAAACCCTAAAAAATGTATGAGGAGATAATAGACCTAGAATTCAGGAAAGATATGATACAAAACCAACACACAAACGGCTTGTGCCCCTGCGTCCTCTCAACAGAGTGTCTTCATGACTCTAGGAAACATGTGGGCTGTTTCAGAAGAAAATGACAGAAGAAAACTTGAACTGGCTACGCAAGTAGGAGATGACAACCTAATGAAACAATAACATCACCCATTATGTTCCAAGGTGGCTCTGCCCCAATGTGGCACTGGGTCAGGTGAAGGCTCCAGTTGACCCCCATCCTGTGGGGACAGGAGTCACAGGGTCACATGCAGACATCAGGCTTCCAATAACAAGATTTTCATAACCTAAACTTAATTATTCTTAAATCATTTCTGAAATCTTCCCCTCAACACACCTGGTCATGACCGAGGTCCTTCTATGTCCCAAGGCATGAAACTGGATCCACAACAGAGTCTAAAGAAGGGGTGGGAAAACTTTTGGTGAGTGAGTGCCAAAACCAGCAAAATCTTTGACTCAAAATTCTTCTGCGTGACAACCCTAATTTTTTGAGAACATGTTACGCCTACTTGATATCTCTTTAGGTGTACGTATGTGAAGAGCCTTGAAGAAATAATAAAATTCATTCGAGCGGGAAAAAAAACAGTATATGATGATGAAAAATACATTTATTTTTAATGTATACATGTTATGTAAAATTATATATTTATCTAAGATGCACCTACACTCAATTTATCTGAAAAATAAAGAAGTCGATATTAAGAAAACAATTGTAAATGGAAGATTATAAGAGAGGGATTCGCGTGCCAGCAAAAGTTACTGGCGTGCTGAGGCTGTTCAATATTTCTACCTCACATCAATGTCTCTCTCTCTCTCTCCCTCTCTTTCTCACTCTCTCTCTCTCCCCTACCCATTTTTGTAAAAATCAATGAAAATATCCTAAAGTAAGGATAAAGAATATAATCTCTATATCTATACTTTCATCTATATCTAAAAATACATCTATAGTTAAGCTATACATATATTTAAAACAATATCTAAATCAATATCTATAGCTATATCTATCTATACCTATATCAAAATCAATATGTATATCTCTATCTGCCTATGTATAGCCATGGGAGCAGAGGCATATTGATTTTATCCCTCAGGAATCACGGTTTGTTCCCACATCCTATTTCCCTGACCCCCTCCTGCAGCATAGCCCCTGGTGTGGAAGGAGAGGTCATTGGGCATAGTGACCAGGACCCCAAGGAGGGCCTGGTTCTCTGAGGGCACAGTCAGCACCTCCTTCCAGGAGAAGCCCCACAGACTGGGACCTCCCTCACTTCTTGCCCTTTGTATGTGCAGACACCTCCCATATGCAAATACACACACAGCCACCAGACACACACACACCGTTGGCATCCACTTAAATGCAGGGCCTCCTCACCCTGGAGAATATTTTCTGGGGGACGAGGACCTCACCTGCAAGACATGACTTCCATGTGGCTCTTCCTCTTCCTGCTGTCAGCTCCCAGATGTGAGTGACTCAGGGCTTAGACGTGAGGAGATGGGGACCCTGTATCTGAGCCCAGGACTCACTGTGTTCTCTCTGTCCCAGTTGTCCTATCCCAGGTGCAGCTGCAGGAGTCGGGCCCAGGACTGGTGAAGCCCTCGCAGACCCTCTCCCTCACCTGCACTGTGTCTGGGGGCTCAGTCACCAGCAGTTACTGGTGGAGCTGGATCCGCCAGCCCCCAGGGAAGGGGCTGGAGTGGATTGGGAGCATATGGCATGATGGAGACACTAACTACAGCCCCTCGCTCAAGAGCCGAACCTCCATCTCCATAGACACATCCAAGAACCAGTTCTCCCTGCAGCTGAGCTCCGTGACCACCGAGGACACGGCCGTGTATTATTGTGCCAGATACACAGTGAGGGGAAGTCAGTGTGAGCCCAGACACAAACCTCCCTGAGGAGACAGCAGGGTTGGGCTGCAGGGTGTGCTCAGGACACCAGGGGGAGCTCAGGACCACAGACATGAGGACCAGCTCAGGAGCTGGGACTTGGGGGATTCAGTCTCTGATAACCTGGTCAGTGGTTTTATTCTTCAGGAGTAACACCCTCCTCAAGGACTCACTGCCCCTCCCCTTTATGCCTTATGTTTCCTTTCACACCACCCCTTGGAGGTAGTCACTTCCTCTGTCCCATTGATCAGTCAGAAGCCCTTAATGTTTCCTTTGGTCCCTCCTCCAGGAGACATTGCATGTTAAGGAGGCCACTGGGGACGTCGTTGGGCACTGACCTGAGAGACGTTAGTGCAGCCTCAGCAACCAATACGCTCGGCTGTGCTAACAAAGGGACAGTCTTCTGTCAGGAGCTTCTGTTGGAGAAACTCACAAGGGCTTTATTCTAACACAAAGGAGTGGGTAGAACTGGGCTGTATTTTGGATTTCTAGAGCCTAAGAAAATAACATCAGAAATGAATAATACACCGAGTAAGACTAACACTGCAGATTAAACATAAATGAACTTCAGGAAGTCTAAGGAAACTCCCCAAAATGGAACAGAGAATAAATATTCCTCAAAATAGCCAAGTGTCAGGAATGTAAGAGACAATGAAACAGTCAGATATCTCTGTCAATAAAAGCCTAAGTGCCCAAACGACCAACAACCAAACGACCATTTGAACGGTTGGTATGACGTTCACTGACCCCCAGGGCAAACACTCAATGCAGGTGCTGCCCCTTGGTGGTCAGTGCACTCCCACAGCTTGAGCACAACTCAGCTGACTGACAGATGCCAGGTTCTCCGATGGTGATCACAGCTGTGGCAGCACAATCCTCTCTTGTCTCCGTGGCAGCACACTACTGAGCGATGGCAGGTGCTGCAGGGCCAGGATGAACTGGAGCCGCTGGGCACCTGGCCCAGGCTCGGGTTCAGTTCTGGAAAACTGCCACTTGGTGCACTACTACATTCCTTGGGGTGTGAGACTGCCGGGTGCAGCCTGATACCCACAAGCCCCAAGGGGTCCCAAATTGCGAGAGGGTGAGGCCAGGCTGAGGGATCACACCTGTGCATGAGTCTGTGCACTGGTCCTCTAGTTTATACATGGAATTGGAATCCCAAAAGAGGAGAGAGGGGCACCAAGAAAAATGTATGAAGAGATTATGGCAAATAGTTTTTCAGAATTCGATGTAAACTATAAAGAGATCTAAGAACACCAAAGACAATAAGAAGAATGAAAATAAACATTAAATCAAGGAACATTGAAGTCAAACTGGTGAAAGAGATAAAATGCTTAAGGGCAGTAAAGAAATAACCACACATGAGTCAAGGAACACGATTAATAACAACATCAAAGGTCAGATGAAAAACTACCAAAACCAGAAGACAATAGAGTGACAACTCAAAGAGCTGAAGGACCATTGAGGAGTCATCAACGTAGAATTCTAAACTGGATGAAAATGAAATTACAAAATATCAAAAGTTGTGAGATGCAGCAAGAGCAGTGCTTTGAGGGAAATGTATAGCATTCAATTCTTATGTTTGAAAAGAATAAATATCTTTAAATCAATAATCTAAGCCTCCACTTTAAAAAATTCGAAAACTGCGATAACCAATGTGGAGGCAGAGGTAAATGCATGTTCACACTGCCTCCCACAACCACATGAAATGCACAAATAAAATAGAGAACAATCATCCTTCCGGACTAGGGAGGTAAAGAGAAAGCACACCCAGACTGGTAGGAAGGGTGGAGGCGGGGAGCAGGCTAGTCCAACACCCACATGAGGCGTGTGTTTAATTGGCAGGGATATCTCAGCTCTGGAGGACTCTTGTGAGAAACAAAGGGTCTCAGCCTCACACCAGACCCCCAACCCAGGGTTCCAGAGCTGGGAACAGAAGTCCTCATAACCTCAGGTTGTAAAAAACAGAAATGATTGTCTCTGAGTGACATGGAGGCAGCTAGAGACCCAAGCTGTTCCTCTTAAGGGGCCAGCACAATAAATTACAGGGTCCTGCTTCCTCTGAGCTCCAGGGGCAGGCACGGGAATTGGGGGATCCAGGGACATATGGGGAAGAACTGGATCGTCCATCATTTGGGCAGGAACTAGGGGTGGCTTTCTCCCAGACAGGGCTGCTCCTATGGGTCACTGTTCTGTCCTGGGACCTGCCCATCACATAGCTGTTTCCAAGCCATATCTGAGGCTCCATTAGTGTGGCTCACACAGTTTTCTCTGCCCTGGTGATTCCCTGAGAACCCACCCCATCCAAAATGCAGCCCCACCCAAATTGTTTGCAGCAGCCTTTCCATAGGAATGGCTTGTCCTGGCTCAGTCTTCAGACTCTCCTAAAATCTCTCAAACAAGCAGCAGCTGGCATCAGTGTGTCCCAGACCTATCAATAAGAGACTCAGGACCTGGCACTAGCACCAGCCTGCCTTGCTTCAAAACTTGTCCTCGCCTGGGCACTTTCATGCCCAATACAAGTAACAGCCATCTTCAGATGCCCCTGTAGCTCCTGCTTGGTGGCCCCAGGCAGTGGCTGACTTTGCACCACCCAAGAGGCCCTAGAGCAGTTATGGCGAACCTTTTGAGCTCTGCATGTCAGCATTTTGAAAAACCCTAACTCTGGTGCCATGTCACATATAGAAATTTTTTTTATATTTGCAACCATAGTAAAAAAAGGATTTATATTTTTGATATTTATTTTACCTATTTAAATGCCATTTAACAAAGAAAAATCAACCAAAAAAATGAGTTCGCATGTCACCTCTGACACGTGTGTCCTAGGTTCGCCATCACTGCCCTAGAGCCAGTGCACCTGGTGGACGGTTTCAGACCACACCAGATTACAACTCAACACATTCAGAAGGGGGAAACGGAGGAGAAGGAGAAGCAGGAAAATGAAGGAGAAGTAGGAGAAGGAGAAGGAGAAGAAGAAGAAGGAGGAGGAGGAGGAGGAGGAGGAGAAGAAGGAGAAATAATGAACAAAGCCGTAGCCTTGGTTTGGCTCAGTGGATAGAGCCTTGGCCTGCTGACTGAAGGGCTCTAGGTTTGAAGATAGTCAGGAGCACATGCCCATGTTGTGGGTGTGCACAAGGTGGCTGAATAATGATTCTTTGTCATCATTGATGTCTCTCTCTCTCTCTCTCTCTCTCTCTCTTCCTTCCACTCTGAAATCAATCCTAACTAATAAAGAGGGAATAAGTAAATTAAACGCAACTCTGGGACAAAGATGGAGACATCCACAGCCAATAAGGATGAATATGCAAATTGACTGTCACTCCGTGAAAAAGATGGGGGCAGCTGGTCGGGGAAGCTTGTGTCATCTCCATGGCAATGATGCAAGCGTTCCGCCCCCCCCCCCCCCATGGAGGGCCTCTGGGTCTGCTTCTTCACCACTGCTGTGGGGGCCAGAGGTGCAGAGACACAATCCTGCAGGCGGGCCTGGCACCCAGCAGCCCCAAGCTCCACGGCAATGCTGGGGCCACTGGGGCTGCAGCGGAGACACAAATCTGCAGGAAACCTGTGGAAAGGGAGATAAACTGTCATAACTTTATCTTCCTTTCCACAAGATGAGAAAACTGACCCTGATTTATTTAGTGATATTGCCCTCACCTTTCTACAAGCACAGGGTATGTTATGACCACTCCCAGGAAGGTCTGGTCAGAATACTGTCTCCAGAGAATAACACTACTGTGGCAAATCATCTAAGAGAGGAAACAAGCTTTTGTTTGGTTTATTCAGAAGGCCAGAGAACATGCCACCACAACATATGCCATGTTGTTATTTTCATGATCTTGACCTGCAGATGCTTGAAAAACAGCAAATGCAAGGAGAGGCATTCACTGAAGTCTTCTGATCTGCCTAAGATCAGACCCCCCAGAGGAGCTTATATGTCATAGGTCCCCTCGATGGGAAAAGTGTCATCAGCCAGTGAAGACTGACTCCTGTCACACGGCAGGAGACTAGAAGTTGACATCACACCCAAATTTTGTTACAAACTATCTCCCCCCACCCCCATTCATGTTTCCTAAAATTCATTTACTCACTTCTAAGAGGCCTACATCTCCCGTCCCCTCTCCCTAGGGAGAAGGTATTTAAATCTGTATTCTAAGACACCTTGGGGAGTTATTCATTTTTCCCTGGGATCTCCCACATATACACGAGGTACACATGTTAATGACCTTTCGTTTTTCTCTTGGTAATCTGTCTTTCATTACAAGGGCCTCCGCTAAGAACTCAGAAGGGTAGAGCAAAACTAGTTTTCCTCCTCCATAATTCTACCTCGGGAAATCAAATTGTGGGCTGAACAGTGAGGTTGGCTCAAGTAACAGCTGAAGGGACGGATGCTTCAAGGGGTGAAAATCAATGCTATTGACATCAAAGTAGGACAGAGGTCACATGCATGGTTGCTGGTGGGAGTTTAAAGTGGTTCAACATTTTTGTAGGATGATTTGGCAAATTTGATAAAAATGTTCAAGGTATATCCAAGGGTCTTCTTCTAGGAATCTCATCTGCTGAGAAAAAGCATGAGTGCATAAGCCCTGGTCAGAACCCAGGATGCTACTGTGGGCTGCCCTTCCATGATAGGAAAACCTGCTAACAACCTGCATTTTTAGGACAAGGTGGCATCTATATTAATAAAAGGGCAATATGCTAATTAGACTGAACATCTTCCAGATGACCTTCTGGACGTCCTTCCAGACAAAACGATGGTGCGGGGGGGTGGGGGGAGGAGGTCTGAGGCAGAGATGGTTAGAGGTGATCAGGTAGGCAGGGGAGAGCAGTTAGGGGAATCAGATAATCAGGGGAGAGCAGTTAGGGGGATCAGGCTGGCAAGCATATGAGCAGTTAGGAGCCAGCAGTCAAAAGGGATCACGGATTGGAGAGGGTGCAGGCTGAGGTGAGGGAACCCCCGTCCCATGCAAGAATTTCCTCCACCGTGCCTCTAGTAAAAAGATAAAAAACAGAAAATATGAACAAAATATTGGAAATACATACATATCTATCAACAATTGAATCTAAGAACCAAAATAAATGAACAGAATACCTAATGACAAAATTAACTGATGAATAAAATAGAACCGGAGACAGGGAAACGTGGAACAGAATGTCGAAACTCAGAGGGAAGAGGGAGGAGAGAGTAGAAAAGGATGAACCAAAGAACTCATATGCACATATGTGTGACCTATGGACACAGACAAGAGGGTGGTGAAGGCGGGGGTGGGGCAGGAAAGGGGTGGAAGGTGGATATGGGGGTAAAAAATGGGGACACCAGTAATACTCTCAACAGCAAAGATTTTTTAAGAAAAGAAATGAGAAAAGGAAGATCAAAAGCACCCAAAGTCAAGCAGAAGGAAGGAAAAATAAAGATGAACAGAGATTAATGAAATCAACACAGAAAAATGATAGAAAACCACCAATGATGCCAACTGCTAAATCTTTGAAAAGATCAATAAAACTAACCCAATGCTTAGAAGACTGGCAAAGAGACAAATGACCAATATCAGAAATTAATTACGAGAATAAACACATTCCCCACTGCATTCTTATGAGACCAGCATTCCTTGTGCAGTCAGTACAGAGAAAGAGTAAACTACAGACTGAAATCTCTTATTAACATATTTACTAAAATCCGCAGCAGAAGATTAGCCAATCCTACCAGCGAAATAAGAAAATCATACTCCATCATGACAAAGCAGGAATTATCCCAACAATTCAGATGAGTCAATATGTTTAAATCATCTGATTTAACCCAACAGGTCAGCTGTGTAAAGAAGAGAAGTCACATGGTCATTAAAATTGATACAGAAAAGTGTGCACAAAGCACAGCTTCATTCATGATAAAACGCTTAGGGCACGTGGGATAAAGGGCCCTTCCTCACTCTGATCATGGGAATCCTGGAGCTAATGTCACACTCGATTGTGGGAAGTTAATGATTCCCCTCAGATGGGGACAGAGTCAAAAAGGCCCACTCTTACCACTTCCATTCAACATTGTCCTTGACGTGTTAACAAGAGCAATAAGACAGAAAAATGCATAGAGACATTCAAATGTGAGCCCACACACAAGGTGTCCCTACCTGCAGGTGACATGTTCATCTATGAAGAAAAATCAGAAGAATCTACTTCACAATCCCGGGTGAATGTGCAGAAATGGGTCTATTTGGAGACTTATCATAACTGCAGTGGTGCTGCCTGTGCGGGGCTGGCAAAGCAGCAGATAAGGGGACGGAACTGAGTTCCTGTGGGAAACCGTCCCCAGAAACACAGCTGTTCACAGAGGTGCAGCCTCAGGAGGGACTTGGCAGCACCACTGGTCACCAGAGTTCACCCTGAATCCCCTGGTGCCTGGAGGGGCCACGCGAGTTTGCTCCTTGAGCTGATCCCAGGGAACAGGAACCCTCCCGCCTCTGTAGGACAGGAAGGAGGTTTGCACTGGGAGCCAGGAGCCCCCTGAGGCCTGGCTGCCCCCTTCCTCCCACAGAAGCGGGGAGAGGGTGCCCCTAGTGGTCACACTTCAGAGTGGGTTCCAAGGTCCCCAGAAAACATGCTGGGGTGTAAGCTGGGGAGGCCTCAGTGAGCTTTTACTGACACTGAAACCTCCATGCGTGTTGCAGGGAGGGAGGGAGGGAGTCCCTGTCTCCTCCTGGCTCCTGGGAACACGGACTTTTTCCTCATTTAGGTTTGTGTTTCCCTCAGCCTCACGGGGCCTGACCAGCTGGTTCAGGCGGGTCCCCACAGCGAGGCCCAGCATCCGCCTGCAGGAGAGGGGGTCTGGGTGGTTCTTCGTCTTGAAGTCTCTGGAGAGAGGTTCCAGCCAGCTCCCCGTGCACCCCTGTGTCCTGGCACCTGGGGCTGCCCTTCTGGGGGCCTCTCCATCCTCGTTCCCCTCGTCCCGGCAACACAGACACCCCCAGGTCTGTAGGTCCGCCCGGCAGGATGCTGGCTGCCTGCATGCGGTGCGGGGGCCGCCATGGTGTTAACTAGACATGGGGGAGGGCCCCTTCAGTGTGGCTCAGTGGATAGAGCGTCAGCCTGCGGACTCAAGGGTCTCAGATTTGATTCTTGTTAAAGGCACAAACCTCCATTGCATGCTGGATCCCTGCCTGCAAGAGGCAACTACTCAATGTGTCTCTGTTGGCTCTCTTCCTCTCCCCTCCCTTCCTCTTTCACTAAAAATAAGTGGGAAATATCCTCGGGTGAGGATTCACAAAACTAACTGAATAAAGGAATCTTATTTATTTAAGAAAAAGAAAGAAAGAAAGAAAGAAAGAAAGAAAGAAAGAAGAAAGAAAGAAAGAAAGAAAGAAAGAAAGAAAGAAAGAAAGAAAGAAAGAAAGAAAGAAAGAAAGAAAGAAAGAAAGAAAGGAAGGAAGGAAGGAAGGAAGGAAGAAAGAAAGAAAGAAAGAAAGAAAGAAAGAAAGAAAGAAAGAAAGAAAGAAAGAAAGAGAGAAAGAAAGAAATGGTAAGAGGTCACCCCAGAGCACACCAGGTGTTGCTCAGTGGTTGAGCTTCGACCTATGAACCAAGAGGTCAGGGTGGCAATCCTGGTCAGGGTACTAGCCTGGGCTACTGCCTGGACCCCCAGTGGGGGGCATGCAGGAGGCAACAGATTGATGATTCTCTCTCATCACTGAGGTTTCTATCTCTCTTACCCATCCTTTCCTCTCTGAAATCAATAAAAATATATCCTATCTTATAAAAGGGAAACATGCAAATTAACCATCCCTCTGCTATGCTCAAGCCATGCCCACAAGCCACACCCACAAGCCTATCAGGAGCAAGTATGCAAATTAACCCAACTGAGATGGCAGGCAGCCATGGAGCTGGAGTGAGCAGGAGGCTTGGTTTGCCCCTGGCGATGGAGGAAGCCAAGCTGCCCATTGCCCTGGCTGGTCCTGGGCTCTGTTCAAGGCTACGAAGTTTCAGTTATAGAAAATAAATAAATCCCAGAAAAAAAATAAATAAAAAAGGAGAGGCTGGGAGCTTGGGATGCCGGGGGGCGTGTTCAGTCTGAAAACGGCCATCACCCCCTAACCCAGGCTGGTCGGGCACCACAGTGGGACTCCCCACCCTGAAGGGGCTGTGGGCAGCCTGAAAACGACCCTCAAGCCCTCACCCAGGCTTCCAGGCACCCCATCAGGACCCCCACCCCGATCTGGGACACCCTTCAGGGCAAACCAAATGGCCTCCAACCGTGCACCAGGCCTCTATCTACACAAACAAAAGAGAAAAATGGTAATTGGCGTACAACTCTACCGTTTTCATTGGCTAATCAGGGCCATATGCAAATTAACTGCCAACCAAGATTGGCAGTTAACTGCCAACAAGATGGCGGTTAATTTGCATATGTAGCACAATGCAGGGAGGCGAATTGGAAAGCAAGAAGAAGCCCCCCTGCCACTGACAGTGATTGGAAACCCAAGGGGGAGATAAGAGCTGGGGGGCAGGGCCCTGGGGCCTCCTTTGCCCTGCCCCCCAGCCTGACCGGAGAATCAGGTGCCTTTCTGCCCTGGCCAGTGATAGCAGGAAGTAGGGGTGGAGCCAGCGATGGGAGCTGGCACGGTTGAAGCTGGCAGTCCCAGGAGCTAGGGGTCCCTTGCCTGGGCCTAAAGCGAAGCCCACGATTGCGGGGGCCGCTGCAGCTGCGGGTCCCCGCTGCCCAGGCCAGACGCCTCAGCCAGCGGCGGTAGGCCTGGGCAGGAGCAGAGCCTGCAACCGCGGGGAGCTGGGGGTCCCCTGCCCAGGCCTGACACCTCTGCCGGAGGCCTCAGGCCTGATCAAGGGGCCGATCTGGTGATTGGTGATCAGAGGGTGATGAGGGTCAACTCCTCCAGCTGAGGCATCAGATCTGGGCGGGGGCTAGGGGGTACCCTGCCCAGGCCTGATGCCTCTGGCCTGGGTGGGGGGTGGAGCCGGGGATTGGAGGGATATGATGGTCCCCTTGCCCAGGCCTGAAGCCTGGGTCAGAGGCGTCAGGCTTGGGCCGGGGGTGGAGCAAGCGATCAGAGGGAGATGGGGGTCCCCTGCCAGAATGATTCCTGGGCCAGTGGCCTCAGGCCTGGGAGGGGGCCAGATCCAGTGATCTGGGGGAGATGGAGTCCCCTGTCCAAGCCAAACACCTCTGGCGGAGGCGTCAGGCCAAGGAAAGGGGCCGATCCTGCGATTGGAGGGTGATGGGGGTCAACGCCTGAGGGCTCCAATATGTGAGAGGGCGCAGGCTGGGCTGAGGGACACTCCCTCCTCCCCCACCCAGTGCACAAATTTCGTGCACCGGGCCCCAAGTCCTATATAATAAAAGGGTAATATGCAAATTGATCCTAATAGCAGAACCACTGAGAATGACTGGTCACTATGACACACACTGACCACCAGGGGGCAGATGTTCAATGCAGGAGCTGCCCCCTAGTGGTCAGTGAGCTCCCACCAGATTACAACTGCACACACTCAGGAGAAGAGGAGGAGGAGGAGGAGGAGGAGGAGGAGGAGGAGGAGGAGGAGGGGA